>NC_034182.2:16986946-17049446 GCF_002021735.2 Oncorhynchus kisutch | reverse complement strand
AGCAATCCGTTTCTAGAGTTCTAGAGTTCCTCCGTGGAGATGGGAGAATCTTCCAAAAGTACAACCATTTCTGCAGCACTCCACCAAACAGGCCTTTATGGTAAAGGTAAAAGACACATGACAGCCCAAAAGCCACCTAAAGACTCTCAGACCATGAGCAAAAAGATTCTCTGGTCTGATGAAACCAAGGTTAAACTCTTTGACCTGGATGCCAAGCATCACGTCTGGTGGACACCTGGCACCTTCCCTACGGTGAACCATGGTGGTGGCAACATCATGATGTGGGGATGTTTTTCAGCAGTAGGCTTTTTCCACCACTGCTTGTAAGGATCGAGGCAAAGATGAATGGAGCAAAGTACCGAGAGATCCTTGATGAAAACCTGCTCCAGAGCACTCAGGACCTCAGACTGGGGAGAATGTTCACCTTCCAACAGGACAACGACCCTAAGCACACAGCCAAGAAAACGCAGGAGTGGCTTCGGGACAAGTCTCTGAATGTCCTTGAGTGGCCCAGCCAGAGCCCGGACTTGAACCCGATCGAACATCTCTGGAGAGACCTGAAAGTAGCTGTGGAGCGACACTCCCCATCCAACCTAACAGAGCTTGAGAGGATCTGCAGAGAAGAATGGGAGAAACTAATACAGTTGTGCCAAGCTTGTAGCATCATACCCAATAAGACTCAATGCTGTAATCACTGCCAAAGGTAGTTATGTAAATGTGATATTTACATTTTTAGCAAACATTTCCAAAAACCTGTTTTTGCTTCATCATTATGGGGTATTGTGTGTAAATTGACGAGGCGAAAAAACAGGTTTGTAAACGTAACAAAATGTGGAAAAAGTAAAGTGGTCTGAATACTTTCCGAAGGCAAGTATTGCATTTTTTGTAAATTTTACATTTATCTCTGGTGGGCTTATGGCATTGATATTCAAATTTGTGTGAGGTTGCCAAAATATCAGAGATTTTTTTTTATTAAGATTCTGATATTCCATATTAATATACAAACGTTTTGGAGAAAGATCATTTGAAAAAAAAAACATTTAGTAAATGTATTTATTGGATTCTTTTAACATGCCTCTCAAAGCACTTCATGATGACAGAAGTGAGTGCTACGGGGCATTATAGTCATTTGATTCAGTTACACAGTGTGTTATCCTCAAAGCGGGCGAAGAAGGTTTTGGAGCGGCAGGTAGCCTAGTGGTTAGAACGTTGGACTAGTAACCGAAAGTTTGCAAGATCGAATCCCCGAGCTGACAAGGTGAAAAAATATGTAGTTCTGCCTCTGAACAAGGCAGTTTAACCCACTGTTCCTAGGCCGTCATTGAAAATAAGAATGTGTTCTTAACTGACTTGACTAGTTAAATGAAGGTAAAAAAAAGGTGTTTAGCTTGTCTGGGAGCAAGATGTCGGTGTCTGTGATGTGGCTGGTTTTCCCTTTGTAATCCATGATTGTCTGTAGCTCCTTGAATTGCGACTCCACTTTGTCTCTGTACTGATGTTTTGCATGTTTGATTTCGTTACGGAGGGAATAGCTACATTGTTTGTATTCTATCATATTACCAGTCACCTTGCCATGGTTAAAAGGGGTGGTTCGCGTTTTCAGTTTTGCACGAATGCTGCCATCTATCCACAGTTTCTGGTTTGGGTAGGTTTTAATAGTCACCGTGGGAACAACATCCCCTATACACTTCCTGATGAACTCAGTCACCGTGTCAGTATATACAGTGGGGAGAACAAGTATTTGATACACTGCCGATTTTGCAGGTTTTCCTAATAGAAAGCATGTAGAGGTCTGTAATTTTTTATCATAGGTACACTTCAACTGTGAGAGACGGAATCTAAAACAAAAATCCAGAAAATCACATTGTATGATTTTTAAATAATTAATTTGCATTTTATTGCATGACAAGTATTTGATCAGCTACCAACCATTAAGAATATCGGCTCTCACAGACCTGTTAGTATTTCTTTAAGAAGCCCTCCTGTTCTCCACTCATTACCTGTATTAAATGTACCTGTTTGAACTCGTTACCTGTATAAAAGACACCTGTCCACACATTCAGTCAAACAGACTCCAACCTCTCCAGAATGGCCAAGACCAGAGAGCTGTGTAAGGACACCAGGGATAAGATTGTAGACATGCACAAGGCTGGGATGGGCTACAGGACAATAGGCAAGCAGCTTGGTGAGAAGGCAACAACTGTTGGCGCAATTATTAGAAAATGGAAGAAGTTCAAGATGACTGTTAATCACACTAGGACTGGGGCTCCATGCAAGATCTCACCTCGTGGGGCATCAATGATCACGAGGAAGGTGAGGGATCAGCCCAGAACTACACGGCAGGACCTGGTCAATGACCTGAAGAGAGCTGGGACCACAGTCTCAAAGAAAACCATCAGTAACACACTATGCCGTCATGGATTAAAATCCTGCAGCGCACGCAAGGTGCCCCTGCTCATGCCAGCGCATATCCAGGCCCATCTGAAGTTTGACAATGACCATCTGGATGATCCAGAGGAGGAATGGGAAAAGGTCATGTGGTCTGATGAGACAAAAATAGAGCTTTTTGGTCTAAACTCCACTCGCCGTGTTTGGAGGAAGAAGAAGGATGAGTACAACCCCAAGAACACCATCCCAATCGTGAAACATGGAGGTGGAAACATCATTCTTTGGGGATGCTTTTCTGCAAAGGGGACAGGACGACTGCACCGTATTGAGGTGAGGATGGATGGGGCCATGTATCGCGAGATCTTGGCCAACATCCTCCTTCCCTCAGTAAGAGCATTGAAGATGGGTCGTGGCTAGGTCTTCCAGCATGACAACGACCCGAAACACACAGCCAGGGCAACTAAGGAGTGGCTCCATAAGAAGCATCTCAAGGTCCTGGAGTGGCCTAGCCAGTCTCCAGACCTGAACCGAAATCGGCAGTGTATCAAATACTTGTTCTCCCCACATATCCCAGTTCACATAATCAAAATAATCTTGAAGCATGGATTCCGATTGGTCAGACCAGTGTTGAATAGACCTTAGCACGGGTACTTCCTGTTTGAGTTTCTGCCTATAGGAAATGAGGAACAAAATGGAGTCGTGATCTAATTTGCTGAAGGGATGATGGGGTAGGGCCTTGTTGGCATCTCTAAAGGGGGAGGAGCAGTGGTCTATTGTTTTTCCAGAGCAAGTACTACAGTCAATGTGTTGATTGAACTTCAGTAGCGTTTTCCTCAAATTTGCTCAAATTTGCTTTGTTAAAATCCCCAGCTACAATAAATGCGGCCTCAGGATGTGTGGTTTCCAGTGTGCATAAAGTGTAGTTGCACTGTAGTTCCTTGAGGGCCGTCGTGGTATTGGCTTTAGGGGGAAAATACACAGCTGTGAGTGTAACCGAAGGGAATTCTCTTGGGAAGTAATACGGTCGGAATTTGGTTGGAATTTGATTGTGAGGTATTCTACGTCGGGCGAGCAAAAGGACTTGACTTTCTGTATGTTATCACAATCACACCATGAGTAGATAATCATGAAACATACACCACCACCTTTCTTCTTTCTGGAGTCCTGGAGAGTTCTTTATTCTAGTCTGCGCGATGAACTGAGAACCCAGCTGGCTGTATGGACGGGGACCGTCTATCCCAAGACAGCCATGATTCCTTGAAAGAGTATGTTACAGTCCCTGATGTCTCTCTGGAAGGAGCTCCTCGCCCTGAGCTTGTCTACTTCATTGTCCAAAGACTGAACATTAGTTAGTAACATACTTGGAAGTGGTGAATGGTGTGCACGCCTCCTGAGTCGGACTAGAAGTTTACGCCAAATATTTCTTCTCTGCTGGCAGCATCTTGGAGAAGCCTCTGGGATGAACAAAGGATCCAATTTGGGAAAGTTGTATTTCTGGTTGTAATGCTGGTGAGTTCCCATCACTCTGATATCCTGAAGTTCTTTCCGGCTGTATGTAAGAAAAGAAGAAAAAAAACGTTCTGGGCCAATAATGTAAGAAAATACTGCAAAGTTGCTTAGGAGCTAGAAGCAGAGCTGCATGTCTGTCGGCATCATCTTACTCCGTCTGACCTATGCTCATATTTTGCATTGAAACATATGGCGATTGTGTGGTGATATCCTTAATATTCAATGAACCTGAGCATATTAATATAGTTTTTTATTTAAGTTGATTAAAATACTCAATCTATCCATGGTGCCTTTACCAAGATTAAAAACAATGAAGAACAATTAAAAGCTTCTTTACTGTCCCCAAGACGTTTGGAGTGGACAGGCAGTCGTTGATGCGAAGAGAGAAGAATAAGATCAGGTTTGACGGAATTAGAAAAATATGATTATTGGACTACTTCTCATGCAGTTACTACTACTCATGCATATTGTTGTCCCTCATTCTCCTGTGTGTTTTAATGTTTTTTGTTCATCTCATGTACCTTTGAAATAAAACAGTAGAGTGGGAGATTTGAAAATGTCTTCAGACAGGCTTTAGGATGACATGTTTAACTAATTAACAAGAATAAGAGTACATCAAATGTGGACCAGCTTTCAGATCATTCATAAAAAATATTTGTGTTACAGTCTTTATGCATGGCGTCTTATCCACAGAGGACCGGTGCCAAGCAGTAACACACCTGAACCAACTATTTAAGTCTTGATTGAAGTCTATGATTAGTTGATTGGTTGAATCAAGTGTGTACTGGTTGCCAAGAACAAAAGTCTGGGCCCATATTGATCTCTATGGATACGATTGGATTACCCATATCTGGCTTGTATTGCCTGTCATACACACTGAAGTGGAGCAGTGCATATTAAGCTACTGAACCAACCAATGCCCCAATACCTATATTCACTTGGGAAAGAGCTCTCAAGAAAGAATTTCGCTGTACTGATTTACACCTTATACTGTATATCCTATAAACTTTGAAACTTGAACACCAACTTGATGTATACACACGCTCACAAACACAGTTAGCAGCTAGTAAATAGTAAATATAGTGGTTGGCTTAGCTTTGGACCATGGTGACACTTACATACATACATGCACAGTTATACACACACTCACTCAGGCACACACACTATCCCCACTCCCCATCTACCCTCAGAAAAAAAGGTTTTGATTTGTTCTTAAAGGGGTATAAATGCTTTTCACTGTAATAGTACCTTGTAAGGTATTCCCTTTAATCTTTAGTTATAGGTACATAATTGTACTCTTGCAGTTCTTATCTTAAAAGAGACAATAGTGTACCTTAGGGGTCAAGATAGTACCTTACCATGTACAAAAGCACACCTTTGGGAAAAAGTAAAAATGTGCCTTTTTAGGGTGCCACCACAGTGACAAAGTCGTGTTCTTTTTAAATTGCAGAAATGTACCTCTAAAACAGTTTTGGGGTGTTGTTTTAACAACACCTATATCACATGTATAAGACCCATATTAAGGGTTACCTCAGTAGTTGGATGAGCGAAAATGTCCCTTCTGCACCTTGACTGAATTCATGCTAAATGTGTAGTCTGTTATTGCTATCCTTGTGATGCAAAACAGATGTGCATTGGTCAGTCTGTTTCTCTATTTTTGTTTCACAATGTTCATTGTTGAAAATGTTGCTTCACATGAACAAGTGCTGACAAAAAATGACGTCACCTTTTGCACACTGCTTCAGAAGTAGATACTCTGTATCTGACACAAGGCTCCAGAAATGGGTAACACCTGATCTTAGTTCACCTTGCAATGTGTCATTTGCCTGCAGCTCCACGGTCTCACTCTCTATTCGAGCATGGTCAGGACAGAGGGCTGTGATGACTGGGGTCAAAGATGACACTGGCACATGAAAGGGGTTCTCAATTAAGTTTAAAAACTCCTTGTACTCCATAATATTCTTGAATCTTGACTCAAACTTCAACTTCAACGCTTCCAACACACGCACAAATGCATCATAGCTCAAATATTGCAGTATGTCTGGGTTGGATGTGGTGACCGCTCTGAGTTTTGGGAACTTAGCAAACTGTCTGTTAGGTTTGAACAGAGTGGTGGTTATATTTTGAAATGCTGTGAGAACACGCAATATTTTGCCCAGAGTTTTAGCTTTCCCATAGAGCTGAAGATTCACCGTGTTCAGGTGGCAGGTGGTCAGTTAAAAAAAGCCAGCTTTAATATACACTGTGGATCATCCAGCTTTGGCTCCTCTCCCCTTGCTTGCAACAAATTCACGGATTTGAGGGAGGAGAGAGAGAAATCTTTCCAGAACTCTGCCACGAGACAGCCATAATGTTCACCACCTGCACAACTTGCTGCATCACATTCTCAAAGTCACAGTCTTTGAGTTTAGCCACAAGTGCTTCCTGATGAATGATACAATGAAACGTAACAAAATCGGGAATATCCTCTCGCATGTTTGGGGCGCCATCAGTGCACACAGATGCCAGATTTGACTAGTAAATATTATTATCAGCAAAAAAATGTAACAAGGACTTTCAGAATATCCTCTCCTCGTGTTTGTCTCTGAAGGGGCAGTTAACATAAAGGTTCCTCTCTGAACGACATGTTTTAAGGGAAGCGGACCCAAACACATAATTGGGCAATGTCACTTACATCAGGGCTTTCGTCAAGCTCAATACTAAAACATGGCGCTACGGATATGTCAGTAATAAGTGGCTTACCAATGTCCTCGCCGATGTCTTCTATGAGTCTTGTTATGGTCAAGTCTAAGAGTTGCTTTCTCTTCATTTGCTCTAAAATAGCTTCCTTGTTTGTGAAATCAGCATACAATATTTCGGCTGAGGCCAAAAAACATTACTTGACCATCTCC
This sequence comes from Oncorhynchus kisutch, assembly GCF_002021735.2. Taxonomy (NCBI): domain Eukaryota; kingdom Metazoa; phylum Chordata; class Actinopteri; order Salmoniformes; family Salmonidae; genus Oncorhynchus; species Oncorhynchus kisutch. The sequence continues at coordinate 17,042,658 of NC_034182.2, read as the reverse complement.
GCATCTGGGAAGGCCTTCTTGTTTCTCGCAAGTATCCAAGCAATCTCATATGTTGCCTCTTTCATTTTCTCTGCAACAATGCTAGATCTGTCCATCATTTGTTGTTGTCCTTTGAGCTGTTCTTTGAGTTGTGCTATTTTGTTGTTTCTGAGGTTGCTTTGAGGCGGAAATGTTTTGTCAAAGTGGACATGGTGTGACTGGAAATGTCGCTCTAAATTTGCTCGTTTAAACAATTGACTGCCTTCTGGCAAATAAGACCAAGTGAGCTAGTCCCATCATGTAGTACAAAAAACTACTTGACTGTCCATTTCTATTGGAATTTTCTGTGTTCTTCTTGAATCGACTACATCCTTCTCTTAGCCACTGGAACAATGTTAGCTACATTAGCTAAGTTAGCTAGCTGCATTTCCCCGCTGCCATCTTCCTGATTTTTCTGGTTCTCCGGTGGTTGTTCGTTCATAGCTGTCACGTTGTTCTCCAGCTCTTCCCCCTCATTTTCATTGTCAATAGATAGGTCACTGTAGCTGAGCAGTTGCATTCTATTTCAACAAACATTCTATTTCGGCCTATCTGTTCAACAGCTGTGATATACTGCCATCTATCTGCTGTCCAGGGAACAATAGATATATTCAATGAAGGGATTCAGGCCTGCATTAAACACATTAAATTGAAATTGCATCATTGTTATGTATTATGAATGGAAAATAGGAAAATCACTGCAAGTCGCGGGCCGCAAGCAGCCTGTGGGCCCGAGCAATGAGTACCGCTGCTGTAGGTTGTAAATACATATTTGCATATTTCCCAGGGTGCCTTTCAAGTAAATGTTTGAGTTATCAGTACCACCCATTACTGTGTTTGCTAGTGACAGAGAGATTTATGCATTCAATGACATTCTGTCCTGTAGCCTTCACCGAGTGAGTTCCAGGTACACAACAAATACTAGTTGGTCACCTCTAAATATAGGCCTTTGTCAGAGGAGATGATTTACCCTTTCCATCTCCCCCATTTCACATCCTGATGCTGGTTCTATATCAGGCCCATGCAAAATCTCAGATTGAGTCTCAAATGGTAGCCTATTTCCTATGTAGTACTCTACTTTTGACAAGGACCCGTAGGACTGCCATTTGCGAAATGCTCTGTCTGTCTCTTCTATTCCAAAACACAGTGGTCAGAGAACTGCCATGCAGGCTCCTGAGGGGGACAGTTTTACAGCGGAGATGTTATTAGGTCAAATTGGTTATGTAAAGGGTTTAGCATTACGCTGTAATAGACAGCATTCCAGCAGAGACAGAGGAGAAGGAGGGAAGGAAATGTAGCAGGGTAGCGTGAGGGAGAGAGGGAGGGAGCCAGAAAAGAGGTTAGTAAGCCAGTTGGAAATTGAATAAAACTTGTCAGTGTGCCGCTCCAATCCAATGATGAGCTGAGCTTTCAGTTAGTCAGGGCTTTTGTAAATTAAATAGGAGATTTGGTTACAGCGATATAAGACAACCTAACTGTTACTCTGTGTGGTTGCGTCTCAAATGACATACTATTACCTACAGTGGGGCAAAAAAATGTTTAGTCAGCCACCAATTGTGCAAGTTCTCCCACTTAAAAAGATGAGAGAGGAATGTAATTTTCATCATAGGTACACTTCAACTATGACAGACAAAATTAGAAAAAAAATCCAGAAAATCATATTGTAGGCTTTTTAATGAATTTATTTGCAAATTATGGTGGAAAATAAGTATTTGGTCAATAACAAAAGTTTCTCAATACTTTGTTATATACCCTTTGTTGGCAATGACAGAGGTCAAAAGTTTTGTGTAAGTCTTCACAAGGTTCTCACACACTGTTGCTGGTATTTTGGCCCATTCCTCCATGCAGATCTCCTCTAGAGCAGTGATGTTTTGGGGCTGTTGCTGGGCAACACGGACTTTCAACTCCCTCCAAAGATTTTCTATGGGGTTGAGATCTCGAGACTGGCTAGGCCACTCCAGGACCTTGAAATGCTTCTTACGAAGCCACTCCTTCGTTGCCCGGGCGGTGTGTTTGGGATCATTGTCATGCTGAAAGACCCAGCCATGTTTCATCTTCAATGCCCTTGCTGATGGAAGGAGGTTTTCACTCAAAATCTCACGATACATGGCCCCATTCATTCTTTCCTTTACACGGATCAGTCGCACTGGTCCCTTTGCAGAAAAACAGCCCCAAAGCATGATGTTTCCACCCCATACAGTAGGTATGGTGTTCTTTGGATGCAACTCAGCATTCTCGTCCTCCAAACACGACGAGTTGAGTTTTTACCAAAAAGTTATATATAGGTTTCATCTGACCATATGACATTCTCCCAATCTTCTTCTGGATCATCCAAATGCTCTCTAGCAAACTTCAGACGGGCCTGGACGTGTACTGGCTTAAGCAGGGGGACACGTCTGGCACTGCAGGATTTGAGTCCCTGGCGGCGTAGTGTGTTGCTGATGGTAGGCTTTGTTACTTTGGTCCCAGCTCTATGCAGGTCATTCACTAGGTCCCCCCGTGTTGTTCTGGGATTTTTGCTCACCGTTCTTGTGATCATTTTGACCCCACGGGGTGAGATCTTGCCCCAGATCGAGGGAGATTATCAGTGGTCTTGTATGTCTTCCATTTCCTAATAATTTCTCCCACGGTTGATTTCTTCAAACAAAGCTGCTTACCTATTGCAGATTCAGTCTTCCCAGCCCGGTGCAGGTCTACAATTTTGTTTCTGGTGTCTTTTGACAGCTCTTTGGTCTTGGCCATAGTGGAGTTTGGAGTGTGACTGTTTGAGGTTGTGGACAGGTGTCTTTTATACTGATAACAAGTTCAAACAGGTGCCATTAATACAGGTAACGAGTGGAGGACAGAGGAGCCTCTTAAAGAAGAAGTTACAGGTCTGTGAGAGCCAGAAATCTTGCTTGTTTGTAGGTGACCAAATACTTATTTTCCACCATAATTTGCAAATAAATTCATAAAAAATCCTACAATGTGATTTTCTGGATTTTTTTTTTCATTTTGTCTGTCATCTTTTTAAGTAGTAGAACTTGCACAATTGGTGGCTGACTAAATACTTTTTTGCCCCACTGTATATAGTGAACTTTTGAACAGAGCCCATCTGACCAGAGCAGTATGGGCCCAGTCAAAAGTAGTACACTATATAGGAAATGGTTACCATTTCAGACACACCCTTAATTTGTTTGTCTGACCCATATAATGGTTTAGAGTACTTCCAACAACGCACATTTTTGGTGTAGCCCCAGATAATGATAATCTCATCAGATTCAACTCATTGAGGTGTTGATGATTAGTTGACAAGTTGAATTAGGTGTGCTTGTCTGGGACAATAACCAACATGTTTTACTGTTGGGGTACTCGAGGTCTGGAGTGGGTAAGACTGGTTTAGATGGCTAAGTAATGCTGTCAATGATAAGGTGTCACCCTGACCTCCTCTCTCTATCTCACCTGCAGTGGTTTGGTCTGTAAAGTCTTAATAGCAGCTATCACATCAGCGGGAAATCACAGAGAACCTTTTGTACCAATTCTCCTCCTTTGGAGCAGTGTGTGCTCATTTGAACACTGTGTGCTTGAGTGAATTGTGTACATTCATGTGTGTGTGTGCTTGCTTGCCTTGTGCATGTGTGTGTCTGTGTGTGTGTATAAGCCTATGTGTGTGTTCTGTGTTGTGCTGTATCTTAGTGTGATGAGCCTGCCTGCAGCAGCATTCTCCCCAGCCCCTCGCCTCCTTCCTCTGTTCTGTGATTTCTACTAGAACACTCTGTCCTTGACAGCTCTCCTCTCTCCCCCTCCTCTCCTTCTCTCTCTCATCTCCCTCTCCTATACTCCTCTCCGCTGTGTTCTTTATCTCCTTCCCCTTTCCATCTTCTCCCGATTTTTCATCCTCTACAGCCACTACCCTCTCAACCAGAGCAATCAGTTCTCTGCTCCCATTCTCCCTTTTCTTCTTCCTCTTTTATCTCCTATTCCTTCCCCTCCTCTTCCTCCCTTTCTTCTCTCCTGATTCTCCATCCTCTTCTTCCTCCACTCTCTCTCTTCTCCTCACCTTTACCACCGGCTTGCAGGTATATCTGTTCCTGGCCTTAGTAAAAATAAGTTAAATAATAATCATTCTAATAATAATAATAATGAAATTGTACAGTGCATTTCTGGCACTCAATGTGCATGAGGTAGAACACACACACACAAAAAAACAGCAACATTACATCAAAAGGTACGATAAACAATCACAATATATCAAAACCCATGACCTATTAACGCAACCTGACAAAGATGTTGGTTCCCAATTGGGGATCAGCCCTCCCACCGTCTGCTGGAACGGTGGCGCACGGAATGCAAAAATATTCTTAGAAATATTTAACCTCCACTCATTAACAAGTCCAATAGCTCAAATGAAAGATAAACAACTTGTTTATCTAGCCAGCAAGTCAGATTTCTAAAATGTTTTACGGCGAAAACATAGCACAAATTTATGTCAAACCACCACCGAAGACACACCGAAGACACAGCTAATTTCCATAGCCAAATTGAACAAAATATGCAATCACCAAACGCAGGATTAAAAGAAAAATAATTTCACTAACCTTTTGAAATCTTCATCAGATGACAGTAATATAACATGTTACACAGTACATTTATGTTTTTTTCAATAATATGCTATAAATATCCATAAATCTCTGTTTACAATGACGCCATGTTAAAAAAATGCTACTCAAATGTCCGGAGAAATGACGATGGCTTCGGCAGATGCCGTCAGCTAACATGGAATACACAACATAAACTTTGACTAAATATGCATGTTCTACATATATATAGAAAGATACACTTCTTCTAAATGCAATCGCTGTGTTACATTTATTTTTAACGTTACAGATTTCGTTCACTAAGCTATAATATGAGTCGGCGCTCAGGAATTAGCATTTTGGCTCCTCTATCTCGGAGTCCACAGAAACCCAAATTTAACACATAAATATTCCCTTACCTTTGCTGTTCTTCCATCAGAAGACCTGGAAGGGTTTATACTTACCAAAAACAGCTTTAGTTTTGAAGTCTGTGTCTTTCGGTTATCAAACACGACATATTTCGGTTGAAATGCAGCCAAAAAGTAAAGTGGGTGCGCACCAAAACGTCGAAATTACATATTATATGTCGACTAAACTATGTTCAGAACACAGCGTTAGCATGTTATATAGCTTCACAGCAATTCTCAGGAAGAACAGAAACACACGCATCGTTTAATCAATCTTGGAAGAAAGACATCACCGGAGCAGAACGCGCATGAGAGTAACCTGTTTTCTCGCGTGACCGAAAGGTTTCGGCCCGCCAAAACTCTCGTGAGCGCGCGATTCACACAATGAGAAGCCCCATTGAAAGCGGACATCGCGCTGAAGGCATAGAAACTGTTCCCAGGACTGTAGGTGCTTGGGAAGGGTGGGGGCGATGACGTCAAAGTTGGGCCAACTTTTATGATGACAAGAGAGAGTTTGGGAGAATGAGTGCCCTGAGAGTTCTGCTTTACTTACAGACATAATTTAAACGGTTTTAGAAGCTTTAGAGTGTTTTCTATTCAATAATAATTTTTAATTGCATATATTAGCAATTTTTGACAGATTTTTTTTCTGTTTACTATGGGCACGCAATCACCCCAAAGGGGGCAGCAATCAGCCCTATCCCCAAGGGGTTTTAAGCAAATTAAGTTTATAGGTGCTTACATTTGGAGCCTTTGCTTTGCTTTGTTAACTTTCACTGCTATGCGGCTGTACCGCATAGTGGTACATTTCAATGAAAATTGCCCTCGCTTAGAAGCCTGTGTTTCAGACATAAGGAAGTGGATGGCTGCAAACTTTCCACTTTTGAACTCGGACAAAACAGAGATGCTTGTTCTAGGCCCCAAGAAACAAAGAGATCTTCTGTTGAATTTGATAATTAATCTTGATGGTTGTACAGTCGTCTCAAATAAAACTGTGAAGGACCTCGGTGTTACTCTGGACCCTGATGTCTCTTTTGAAAAACATATCAAGACTGTTTCAAGGACAGCTTTTTTCCATCTAAGTAACGTTGCAAAAATCAGAAACGTTCTGTCCAAAAATGATGCAGAAAAATTAATCCATGCTTTCGTCACTTCTCGGTTAGATTACCGCAATGCTCTACTTTCCGACTACCCGGATAAAGCACTAAATAAACTTCAGTTAGTGCTAAATACGGCTGCTAGAATCCTCATTAGAACCCCGAAATGTGTCCTAGTGCTAGCCTCCCTACACTGGCTTCCTGTTAAGTCAAGGGCTGATTTCAAGGTTTTACTGCTAACCTACAAAGCATTACATGGGTTTGCTCCTACCTATCTTTCCGATTTGGTCCTGCCGTACATACCTACACGTACGCTATGGTCACAAGACGCAGGCCTCCTAACTATCCCTAGAATTTCTAAGCAAACAGCTGGAGGCAGGGCTTTCTCCTATAGAGCTCCATTTTTATGGAATGGTCTGCCTACCCACGTGAGAGACGCAGACTCTGTCTCAACCTTTAAGACTCATCTCTTCAGTGGGTCATGTGATAGGGTGTAGTCTGTCCCAGGAGTGTGAAGGTGAAGGGAAAGGCTCTGGAGCAACGAACTGCCCTTGCTGTCTCTGCCTGGCCGGTTCCCCGCTCTCCACTGAGATTCTCTGCCTCTAACCCCATTACAGGGGCTGAGTCACTGGCTTACAGGTGCTCTTCCATGCCGTCCCTGGGAGGGGTGCGTCACTTGAGTTGGTTGAGTCACTGACGTGATCTTCCTGTCTGGGTTGGCGCACCTCCTCGGGTTGTGCCGTGGCGGAGATCTTTGTGGGCTATACTCGGCCTTGTCTCAGGATGGTAAGTTGGTGGTTGAAGATATCCCTCTAGTGGTGTGGGGGCTGTGCTTTGGCAAAGGGGGTGGGGTTATATCCTTCCTGTTTGGCCCTGTCCGGGGGTATCATCGGATGGGGCCACAGTGTCTCCTGACACCTGCTGTCTCAGCCTCCAGTATTTATGCTGCAGTAGTTTATGTATCGGGGGGCTAGGGTCAGTTTGTTATATCTGGAGTACTTCTCCTGTCTTATCCGGTGTCCTGTGTGAATTTAAGTATGCTCTCTCTAATTCTCTCCTTCTCTCTTTCTTTCTCTCTCTCGGAGGACCTGAGCCCTAGGACCATGCCTCAGGACTACCTGGCATGATGACTCCTTGCTGTCCCCAGTCCACCTGGCCGTGCTGCTGCTCCAGTTTCAACTGTTCTGCCTGCGGCTATGTAGCATTGTAGCTAATCTTAACCTTAGTCTCCTAACCTGCCACACTAATTCACCTCTGCCACGCTAGATCATTTAACAAATCACTTTAATTATCCTAACCTGCTATGTAAACAAATCATCTGTGTCGAGAAACCACCAGTCTCATAACACCGGAACTGACCAATGGCAGGTATCAATGGGCGTTTCCTGATATCAGGCAACACCCACATCAAGAAAGCCTCGAATTGCAGACTGCAATTACACCATATTCGCCTGGTGCGGCAATTGCACCATCTGTAACTGCAAGGGTCTCCAGAGGGTGGTGCGGAGAGTCAAATGCATCACTGCCTGCCCCCCAGGACATCTAAGGCACCAGGTGCCACAGGAAGATCATCAATGACCTCAGCCATAAATTTGGGATTTGTGTGTATTGTTCTGTATTGTTAGGTATTACTGCACTGTTGAAGCTACAAACATAAGCATTTTGCTGCACCTGTGATAACATCTGCAAAATATGTGTTCACGACCAATACAATTTGAATTGATCATTTGATTTGAGACACATCAGCTTTTTAAAATAGACAATAGATGACCGAAATTAAGTCTGTGTATGTGTGTGTTTCTGTGTGTGTGCTTAGGTGCCTGGGTGTGTATGTGTGTGTGCGTGTGTGTGCATGTGTGTGTAGAGAGAGGAGGATGCCATGTGTGTCAGTCATTAAGGGGGAGATCAGCAGCTGAAGGGAATGTTTCTGACTGACTGAGACATCCAAACACAGATGAAGACCAAGACCACTAACAGTGCTGACCACAGCATGGGTAGAAAGTATAGATCCATTTCCTTTATTTGTCCTTCCTCTCTCCTCTCCCTCTAGCCCCTCCCTTAAACTCCCTATGCATTCATATTCTAACAGCCCTTATGGCTGAAATCCTAGATATTGATATAGTCACTTTATTTATTTGGGATGTGAGTCAGCAAAAAATGAAGACATTCTGTTGCCATCTCTATATAATGGATTAATAAATATCCAATTTATTTCAACAGTAACACTTCAGCAGCTACAGACGTTTTTGTGAGAAGACCGATTTTTGCGATGTCTCATGGTCTGACAAGCACCGCTCTAGCTCTGCCATCTTTCACCGCAGATGCAGAAGTGCGACATAGGCGGATGCGGTGGATTGAGACGCATCCAATAGCTTATGTTACTTAGATTGTCTCACCGGTGCGTCAATCAAGTCTAGGGGGTTAAGGAATTCTTACATATTTGTAAACGTCATTAAAGCTACACAACTGTCAGTGTTCAACCGTAACATTTGTAAAAGGTCCCATACAGTCATTCTGATTCCCATGTAAATTAGCCTTTTGAGCAACTAAAATATCCCCCATAATATTTTTTAGGGATAGAAATGCTATAAAAATTTGAACAAGTACTTTTTCTCTCATGACTAATTACCAGGAAGTTTGAAACGACAGGCTGAGTAGGGGGGAGCTTATATTCATGAGCTCGCCTTGACTGGATGCTCCTTGAATCGACTATGTCAATAAACTTAGATTCAGTGAGCAGTGTTGTCGTAAAACCATCTCAAGCTAATTTGGTGATACACAACGCATTAATAATGCAAAAAATATTATATGGTTCACAGCAGCACTGACGGATGTGTTGACATGACAACTGCGTCAAAGTTTTGATCGACCCTTCCCCCCCTTTTGTTCCATGCTTGCTGAAGACCTAGCTAGCCAGTAACTACATAACACCAGAAAGAGCAGAAATGGGAAACCTATATTTGCCATAGATGAATAGTGTAAACTTTTTTTGCTAACACCATACAGACAAATTTAGGCAACAGTAGAGTAGCTACTGTATTTGGCTACTGTATATAAACCATGCCCCTCTGCAAACACGCCTTCACCGATGTTGGTTGCAAGGTGGTACTTATTTAAACTAGGTAAGAGAATATCATGTTATCATTGGTGTATTAAAATGAGAGTTAGGGTGACAATGGGCAAAAAGGGTCAATATCAGGGGATGTCTTTATCTGTATATATACATCTGAATATCTGACATTTTATTAGCTATAAGGAGTATACATGCCCCAGATACGCATGTCCTTAATTTCATATGTGGAGCTAGGATATTCTCCGTAATGAGACAGTTTCTACATGCATCCAATCCGGACCTCAGAAATATCCCTGCTATCGTATGAGTCCAGAGAAATATCTGTGGTGAGATCCCTTCAAGACATGCCCTGGTGCATCCGCTTACATATTTGTAGAATATTTTAACTCTGGAATGAGTATGTGTCAACATGCTGACATATCTAATCTTTTAAACTTAGGCATGAACAAATCCACATACTCTATCTATCTAATTCTGTAGTCATTACCTGATCATTTACAGAACCATATTTCTAAAAAAATGCAATACATATCCTTACATGATATGTAATATTCATCCTCATGATCACTGTCCAGCGGCCAAATAACTTTACCTGTTCAGGTGCCGAAAATCATTGTGCTTCTTCACATGAAGGTGACATATCTGAGTATACAGTAGTAGGCTACAAAGCACAGTAGTAGGCTACAAGGCACAGAAATGCAGATGTAGTCATATTTAATCCAAAGCACATCTCTGCTATTTCTGCTTAAAAAATACAGCATAGAAAATCCAACCTCAATACCTCTGCCAGTTCTGTATGTTAACTTCTTAAGGTTGTAGGGGCAGTATTGAGTAGCTTAGATGAAAAGGTGCCCATTGTAAACGACCAGCTCCTCAGTCTCAGTTGCTAATATATGCATATTATTAGTATTGGATAGAAAACACTCTAAAGTTTCCAAAACTGTCAAAATATTGTCTGTGAGTATAACAGAACTGATATTGCAGGCGAAACCCTGAGGAAAATCAAAACAGGAAGTGGCTTCCATTTTGAAAACTCCATGTCCCATAGCCTCCCTTTGCTCCATTTAAAGGGATATCAACCAGAGTCCTTTTCATATCGCTTCCTCAAGGTGTCAACAGTCTTCAGACATAGTTTCAGGCTTTTATTTTGAAAAATGAGCCAGAACGATAACATCGCGTCAAGTGGTCGCATGAGTTTGGAGTTTGGACAGCCATTGATTTTCCCTCTCCTACTCACCGAGACATTTGCGGTTGATATATTATCGATTATATACTTTAAAAACAACCTGAGGATTTATTATAAAAAACATTTGACATATTTCTGTGGACATTATGGAAACTTTTTGGAATTTGTTTGTGTTGTCGTGACAGCTCTTTCCTGAGGATTTCTGAACATAACGCACCAAACAAACGGAGGTATTTTGGATATAAAAAAAAATCTTTATAGGCCAAAAGGAACATTTTTGTGTAACTGGGAGTCTCGTGAGTGAAAACATCCGAAGATCATCAAAGGTAAACAATTAATTTGAATGCTTTTCTGATTTTTATGACCAAGCTCCCTGATGCTTAGTGTCCATAATGTTTTGTCATCTGATCGATAAACTTACGCAACGCTTGGATTGCTTTCGCTGTAAAGCATAATTTCACAATTAAGGACGATGGATGCGATGGGTGCAGATTGGGTCATCAGTGGCATCGGTCCCTCGCAATCTAGACCTAACATGCATAAATCATTCATCAAAATTGTGTCAATATTGCAAAAAGATATTGTCATTTCACATAACCATGAGCAAGGCAGCGACTCCACCTGCTTCATTTTATGAGAAAACTAGCTCGAACAAGCTAGCTAGCTAGCCAAGTTGCTAGCTAGCTATCTTATATTAACCAGTAATACAAAATACGCTGAAAAGTTTTTAAACATTAGCTGTCACCTTGGGGCTTGATAGGGGGTAAAAACAAATCCCTGAATGGAAGGAAATGTTGTTATTTGTTAGCTAGCTAGGCTACCAGCTAGCTCCCCCCCTACAAAGCATAACTAGCTGGCTAGCTAGCCCTACTGGCTGCTGGCCAAATTAGTGAGCATTTTTTATTCTACTTAACAAGATAAATATAACATCTCAAACTAGCTACCCACTTTAGCGTTAACTTCTTTGAGGTATATTGTTTTTATTTATCCCCTTTTTTGTGCTATTCAATTGTTAGTTACGGTCTTGTCCCATCACTGCAACTCCCCTACATACTTGAGGCGAAGGTCGAGAGCCATGCGTCCTCTAAAACACAACCCAGCCAAGCTGCACTGCTCACTTAACCTGGAAGCCAGCCACACCAACATGTCAGAGGAAACACCATCCAGTTGGCGACCAAATCAGCTTGCGTGCGCCCAGCCCACCACAAGGAGCGCAATGGGACAAGGAAATCCCAGCTTGACAAACCCTCCCCTAACCCAAACAAACCTTCCCCTAACTCATGGGTCTCCCTGACTGTGACACAGCTTGGGATAAAACCTGGGTCTGTAGTGACAGACCTGCAATACAGTGCCTTAGACCGCTACACCACTCGGGAGGCCCTTTGAGGTATATTCTGAACTGCTTCTCACTTCTTCATTTCTCCAGTTGTCAGTTCAACCGCACACCGTTTACAAACGTATTTGTGGCGCCCAAATTTAAAAATCACAGTTGGAACTCCACAGCAGAAAATATGTGATTCTTGTTGCTAGGCTACCAGTTATGGTGTTTTTAGTTTGCCTTTATGTAGATGACATACAAAACGTTTAGCTAGAGTACTAAAATTATGGATTTAGTATTTGTCAAATTATTCAACATGTCCTCAAAACTCAAGTAAGCATAAGAAATCGTCCTTATTTAGCATATCAAAAAGTATATCAAGATTCTGATATAGACAGTCAAGATCATTTGCATTGTATATGCTGAGAAAATATACTATGTAGGCCTACTTTCAGTATTTGTCATCATATAGAGAAAATAAGATGTCCATATAGGCCTATCTCAGGATATCTAATGAGTCAACATCTGGCCATACCATGTATGATGTACCGTGCTTCTACACCTGCATTGCTTGCTGTTTGGGGTTTTAGGCTGGGTTTCTGTACAGCACTTTGAGATATCAGCTGATAGGAAATTCCATGTGTGATATATTATTTTGATGGTTCATGAGCTTTAACAATATAACAGAACATTTACTTTCACGGGTTATCAAAAAGATAACTCTGAAAGCCAGTGTAGTAGTAGTAGTACAAGCTACACTAGTGACAGGGATCATCTGAACTTGGCTGGCTGTGACTGAACAGAGTACAGATATAAGAGGAATAGTGGCTCAGGGTGTTTGTGTGTGCATTTCTGCTTGTGCGTGTGTACATTGGATCGCTGCCAACACCAGCAGCATGTGATCACAAAACAAAGGTCACGTGTCCTACCTGTGACTCAGCATTTCCTCTGCTCTCATAAAGGTCTTTATAGAATGGGCTTTTATGAGGCGAGTGCGTGCATGCATGTGTGTGAGACAGAGAGATTGCAATTACAAATTGCAATGTGACTGTGCTCAGAAATAGAAGTTTGCACTTGGGCATTTGGCACACCATACCTTTAACCACGTATGGGTACATGTGTCCCATCTATGTAGATCCAAGATCAGATTACTCTCCCACTTTCCTAACAACAACCAATTAATGCAAAACTGCAACAACTGACCTTTACATCAGCATCTCTGTTACAGTTTTCTTTGGGTGAAAGAGAGTCGGACCAAAATGCAGCGTGGTTAATTCGATACATCTTTAATAAAGATGAAAAACGAACAATACAAAAACGTAACGTGAAAACCGAAACAGCCTAAACTAGTGCAAACTAACACAGAGACAGGAACAATCACCCACGAAACACTCAAAGAATATGGCTGCCTAAATATGGTTCCCAATCAGAGACAACGAGAATCACCTGCCTCTGATTGAGAACCGCCTCAGGCAACCATAGACTTTGCTAGAACACCCCACTAAGCCACAATCCCAAAACCTACGAAAAACCCCAGTACAAAAACACACCACAAAATAAACCCATGTCACACCCTGGCCTGACCAAATAAAATAAATAAAACACAAAATACTAAGACCAGGGCGTGACAGTCTCTGACCAATGACCTCCAAGATGCCTTTTAGTCCATCTGTCCAACAGTGGAGGCTCCTCAGAGGAGGAAGGGGAGGGCCATCATCCTCAGTGAATTTTATACAAATAAAAATTGTGAAACAATTAAAAAGTTATCCTGTTTAGATAAAACTATTCTAAATATATTTACGTAAACAAATAATTGATTAAAGCACACTGTTTTGCAATGAAGGTCTACAGTAGCCTCAACAGCACTCTTTGGGGTAGCACCATGGTGTCGCCGGAGGACAGCTAGTTTCCGTCCTCTTCTGGGTACATTGACTTCAATACAAAACATAGGATGCTCAAGGTTCTCATCCCGTTCCATAGAAGTACACAGTAATTATGAGGACGTTCTCCAACCTATTAGAGCTCTAGCAGTATGAACTGACATGTTGTCAACCCAATCAAAGGATCAGAGAATTAATCTAGTACTGAAATCATAAGCTACACATGGCTAGCACTGCACTGAATAAACTGTGGTGAGTAGTTGACTCAAACAGAGAGAAATACAATAGTTGAACAGTTTTAAAATGATTTATTTCTTCAAAAACTAAGAAGAAGCAAGAGAGATCGAAATAGTATTTTTGTTTGTACTTTCATTTTACATAGCTAGTGAAGAGGGCTAGCTATTTTAGCCTACTCAAACCCCCGGCTCAAACAGAGAGGGTTGCTATGTTAGCTAGCTGGCTATGGCTATCCAACACTGGAACTCTTCCAAGTCAAGGTAAGCTTTTGGTTTTATACATGTATTGCTACCGGGGCCTTTCGGTGTAACTGCTAAACTGCTTGTTGTACATTGTACTGCATGATTGCAGCATGTTTATTAATGTGTTAGATCCAGTAGCTAGATATGTTGACTATGATGTTAGGTGACAATAATGTAGGCTGTGTGTAGTGGTTAGCAGTTATGGTATGAAGGTTTTGATTGAAAATGTTTTTTTGACTGGTCACAGACACCTGTTGTATTGTGCATTGAAGTCCACAAGTGAAGGGAAAATGTGAGAGGAGAGCACTCAGATGTGAGAAGGAATTATACAATGAGCAAATAATCATGCTGTTTGTATGTGGCTGCTATGAAAGTGAACTGTGTTTGCGGTGATCAGGGTGTATTCATTCTGACGATTCTGTTGAAAAACCTTTCTTAAGCAGAAGCAAATGGAACTAAAAGATTACACCCTAGATCAGCTAGATGCATGCAAGAGTGTACAAGTTGGTATTGAATGTGTCAGTGTCTGGATTACTCAAATTTTCCCTCAAACTGTTGTAGCAACCTCATGATGGGTATAGGGAAAATTTGAGTATCACGTAGTAGCCTAAACCCATCATTGTTACATTGAGCTGGGTGACGACATTATAATGTGGCAACAAAAATATCCACTGTAAAGTCCCACCTGACCTGCCATAACTTAAGGCACCATATCATTGCTTGACTTCATAGGACTGGCTTCCTGCCAACTATGTGGTATGTGTAGCACTCATGGCTCCTGTCCATGTGACTTCTTGTCGCTCAGTATTAAATGGGGAGAGCGAAAGGACACATGTATTGTAAAACCTGGGGCATTTCTAAATCAAATACTTATATTAAGTCAATGAAAAGTCATTATTACTTAATATGTTTATGTGGTACTGACTCAAAACTAAATAAGTGTTCACATCAACAAAATGTTCTACTGCAGGTAGATTTTGGGGAATAATCTTACGCTACACAAAGATAAATAACATACATTTTTCTATACTAATCCAATCAATTAGTTCGATTTATTTACACGTTACTGAAATGGTTGTTCCAGTTCAGATGACTTAGGTAGTCTCCTCACAATGTTCCTAACCCTGGCAGGCATTATGAATGCAGGTTGAGGGTGAATAAAAATGTAAACTGTTGGATATCTCTGGCTGGATTCCAGTAGGAATTGCACATCATTTTGCAAGCCACCATGACTTGCAGGCAGGGTTGTAAAATGCAGTTTACCAGATTTTCGAGTAATTGGAGCTCAATGGAGCATGATGTCGCCAACAGAGATGGTCACCTCGCTTCGCATTCTTAGGAAACTATGCAGCTCCGTAGATGGGCACATCGCTCACCGCTCCCGAGTATATTACTCGCCAATGTCCAGTCTCTTGTTGACAACAAGGTAGATTAAATTCGAGCAAGGGTTGACTTCCAGAGAGACTGTAACATTGTAACATTCTCTGTTTCATGGAAACATGGCTCACTCGGGATATGTTATCAGAGTCGGTACAGCCACCCGGTTTCTTCACGCATCGCTCTGACAGAAACAAACATTTCTTTGGTAATAAGAAGGGCGGGGTTGTATGCCTTATGATTAACAAGTCGTGTTGTGATCATAACAACATACAGGAACTCAAGTCCTTTTGTTCACCTGACCTAGAATTCCTTACATTCAAATGCCGACAGCATTATCTACCAAGAGATTTCTCTTTGATTATAATCACAGCCGTGTATATCCCCCCAAGCAGACACCTTGACCGCAATCGCAATCACACTGCACACTGCCCTAACCCCTCTGGACATGAGGAATACCTATGTAAGAATGCTGTCCATCGATTACAGCTCAGTATTTAACATCATAGTACCCTCCAAACCCGTCATTAAGCTCGAGACACTGGGTCCAGACCCCGCCCTGTGCAACTGGGTCCTAGACTTTCTGATGGGCCGCCCCCAGGTGGTGAGGGTAGGAAACAACATCTCCACCCCGTTGATCCTCAACACTGGGGCCCCACAGGGGTGCATTCTCAGCCCTCTCCTGTACTCCCTGTTCACCCATGACTGCGTGGCCATGCATGCCTTCAACTCAATCATCAAGTTTGCAGACGACACTACAGTGGTAGGCTTGATTACCAACAACGATGAGACAGCGTACAGGGAGGAGGTGAGGGCCCTCGGAGTGTGGTGTCAGGAAAATAACCTCACATTCAACAAAACAGAGGAGATGATCGTGGACTTCAGGAAACAGCAGAGGGAGCACTCCCCTATACACATCGACGGGACAGTAGTGGAGAAGGTGGAAAGTTTTAAGTTTCTCGGTGTACACATCACGGACAAAATGAAATGGTTCACCCACACAGACAGCATGTTGAAGAAGGCGCAACAGCGCCTCTTCAACCTCTGGAGGCTGAAGAAATGTGGCTTGTCACCAAAAACACTCACAAACTTTTACAGATGCACAATCGAGAGAATCCTGTCGGGCTTATCACCGCCTAGTACGGCAACTGCTCCACCCACATCCTCAGGGCTCTCCAGAGGGTAGTGAGGTCTGCACAAACCATCACCGGGGGCAAACTACCTGCCCTCCAGGACACCTACACCACCCGATGTCACAGGAAGGCCAAAATTATCATCAAGGACAACAACCACCCGAGCCTCTGCCTGTTCACCCCGCTATCATCCAGAAGGCGAGATCAGTACAGGTGCATCAAAGCTTGGACCGAGAGACTGAAATGCAGCTGCTATCTCAAGGCCATTAGACTGTTAAACAGCCATGACTAACATTGAGAGGCTGCCAACATACTGACTCAAATCTCTAGCCACTTTAATAATTAAAAATTGGATGTAATAAATGTATCACTAGTCACTTTAAACAATGCCACTTGATATAATGTTTGGAGAAATGGAGAAAGTTCAGCACTGTTGCTAATCCCCTAGGAGTGGTCGTCCTGCATAAATGACTGCAAGAACACAGTGCAGAATGCTCAATGAGGTTAAGAAGAATCCTTACAGACATCTCTGGAACATGCTAAAATCTCTGTTGATGAGTCTACGTATCGTAGAACCCTAAACAAGAATGGTGTTCATGGGAGGACACCACGGAAGAAGCCACTGCTGTCCAAAAAAACATTGCTGCACTTCTGAAGTTTGCAAAAGTGCACCTGGATGTTCCACAGCACTACTGGCAAAATATTCTGTGGACAGATGAAACTACAGTTGAGTTGTTTGGAAGGAACACACAACACTATGTGTGGATAAAAAAAAAGGCACAGCACACCAACATCAAAACCTCATCCCAACTGTAAAGTATGGTGGAGGGAGCATCATGGTTTGGGGCTGCTTTGCTGCCTCAGGGCCTGGACAGCTTGCTATCATCGACTGAAAAATGGATACCCAAGTTTATCAAGACATTTTGCAGGAGAATGTTTGGCTATCTGTCTACCAATTGCAGCTCAACAGAAGTTGGGTAATGCAGCAGGACAACTACCCAAAAACACAGTGGTAAATCAACAGCAGAATGACAGAAGAAAATACACCTTCTGGATTGACCAGGTCAGAGACCTGACCTCAACCAGATTGAGATGCTGTGGCTTGGCCTCAAGAGAGCAGTTCACACCAGACATCCCAATAATATTTCTGAATTGGAACAATTTTGTAAAGAGGAATGGTCCAAAATTCCTCCTGACCGTTCTCCAGGTCTGATCCGCAGAATATCCGCAGGATATTGCTGCCCAACGAGGGTCAACCTGTTATTAAATCCCAGACTTCACATACTTTTTCCACCCTGCACTGTGAATGTTTACACGGTGTGTTCAATAAAGATATGAAAATGTATAATTGTTTGTGTGTTATTAGTGTAAGCAGTCTGTGTTTGTCTATTGTTGTGACTTAGATGAAGATCAGATCCAATTTTATGACCACATTTTATGTTCACATACTTTTTCTTGCCACTGTAAGTGCCTTTGAACAGGGTATGGTAATAGGTGCCAAGCGCACCATTTCGACTGTATCAAGTACTGAACTGCTGCTGTGTTTTTCACACTCAACAGTTTCCTGTGTGTAGGAAGAATGGTCCACCACTCAAAGGACATCCAGCCAACTTGACACATCTGTGGGAATCATTGAAGTCAACGTGGCCAGCATCCCTGTGGAATTGAGGCTGTTCTGAGGGCAAAAGTGTGTGCATCTCAATATTGGGAAGGTGTTCACTCAGTGTATAACATTAAATTGGTGGCAAGAATTTTGTGTTGAATCAAGTGTTGTTTTGTGAGACATTCATTTTAGTAATTGTGTATAATTTCCGACTGCCGGCCAAAGGAGGGGTTTGTGGCTACTGTATCATATGGTAAAGAAGGAGGATTATGTGGCCGACAGTGGTCTAGGGGTCTAATCTGCTGACTCTAGATCACATATATTGCTGCAGCATAGGTTAGAATCTGGCCCACAGCTATTTCAGCAAAGCTCTCTATCTATTTTTCCCACTGCCTCCATCCAATAAACAATAAAATGCCCCAAAAATATAGCTTTAAAATAAGGAGACATCTGCCTCTTACCGTAGCTAACCAATGATAGAGCTCACCTTTGGATACAATATTCTCCTAATATCACCTCTTTGATAACCAGACAAAGATATTATCTTCAAATATATACCTGTAATTACATTTTATTGGAAGGAGGAGGTGTGTTTGGATAATTTAAACATAAACATTTTTCTCACATTTATATGTCATGAACAGCTTCTGTTTCAATTCTGCCACAGCAGTGGAGGCTGGGTGGAGGAGCTATAGGAGGACGGGCTCATTGTAATGGCTGAAATGGAACAAATGGAACGGTACAAAGACATCAAAGGTATGGAAACCACATGTTTGAC
The DNA here is from genome assembly GCF_002021735.2 of Oncorhynchus kisutch. NCBI lineage: Eukaryota > Metazoa > Chordata > Actinopteri > Salmoniformes > Salmonidae > Oncorhynchus > Oncorhynchus kisutch. The sequence goes on along the minus strand of NC_034182.2, from coordinate 17,023,753 downwards.
TCCATTCCATTTATACCATTCTAGCCATTACAATGGCTAGAATGGTATAGCAGCAATGTGCCACAGAGCCTACTGTAGCCTATATTTTAGTTTCTATAAACCCTGACACATTAATCCCAGCTTCACTCATCTTTTCATAGTGCTGAATTTCGAGTTAAAACATTGTCAATCACGACCCTATAATTATGTCTTAGGGCTAGTCCCATTTTTTTTTTGTCAATTTCCGCCTGAATGACGTGCCCAAAGTAAATTGCCTGTTGCTCAGGCCCTGAAGCCAAAATATGCATATAATTGGTACCATTGGAAAGAAAACACGTTGAAGTTTGTAGAAATGTGAAAATAATGTAGGAGAATATAACACCATAGATATGGTAGGAGAAATCCAAAAAAAAAAAAAAAGAATTTATTTTATGTTGAGAGACCATCCTCTAAGAAAGGCAAGTAAAAGGTCATATTGAACATTAGCTCTCTGGATGCAATTGCTATGGCTTCCACAGGGTGCCAGCCGTCTATGTTCAAGGTTTCAGGCTTGTAACTTCAAAAACAAATAAGAAATATCAGTTTTAGTACAAGGACAAAGTCTTGAAAATGTGTGTATGCGGTCGCTATGAAAACAGTACGCACCTGCTAAAATCGGTTTCATATTGAACATACTTCTTTCCTAAATAAATATTATAGTTATACATTTTACGGTATCTGAGAAGTAAATAGAAACATATTTTGACTTGTTGAAACAAAGTTTATGGGTAGATTTTGTTATTATTTTCTCTGCAAGTTGAACAAGTGGTTGACTCAAATCAACTAAACTGACTTTTTGGGATATAAAGAAGGATTTTATCTAACAAAAGGACACTACATGTTATAGCTGGGACCATTGGATGACAAATCAGAGGAAGATTTTCAAAAATAAGTGAGTATTTAATCGTTATTTGTGAATGTATGAAACCTGTGCCGGTGGAAAAATATTTTGATGTGGGGGGCTGTCCTCAAACAATCGCATGGCATGTTTTTGCTGTAATAGCTACTATAAATCGGACAATGCAGTTAGATTAACAACAATTTAAGCTTTCAGACGAAATAAGACACGTATATGTACCTAAATGTTTAACTTGTTATGGCTGCAATCCCGTTAACGGGATATTCAATTAATATTTCTAAAAATATTTATATTTTAGGAAAACACAGCTTAGCCTTTTGTTAATCCACCTGTCATGTCAGATTTTGAAAATGTGCTTTACACCGAAAGCAATCCAAGTGTTTGTGTAAGTTTATCGATCGCTTGACAAAACATTAAGTACACTTAGCATCAAGTAGCTTGGTCACAAAAATCAGAAAAGCAATCAAATGAATCGTTTACCTTTGATGATCTTCGGATGTTTTCACTCACGACACTCCCAGTTACACAATAAATGTTCCTTTTGTTCCATAAAGTTGATTTTTATATCCAAAATACCTCCGTTTGTTTGGCGCGTTATGTTCAGAAATCCACAGGAAAGAGCGGTCACGACAACGCAGACAAATTCCAAATAGTTACCGTAATGGCCATACATTTTTTATAATCAATCCTCGGGTTGTTTTAAAAATATATAATCGATAATATATCAACCGCAAATGTCTTTACCAGTAGGAGAGGGAAAAGCAACGGCTGTCCAAACTCTGTTGCACGAGCAAAACTCATGCGACCACATGACGCGATGTTATCTTTTTAGCTCATTTTTCAAAATAAAAGCCTGAAACTATGTCTGAAGCCTGTTGACACATTGAGGAAGCGATAGGAAAAGGAATCTGGTTTATATCCCTTTAAATGGAGCAAAGGGACGCTGTGGAACATGGAGTTTTCAAAATAGTTGGTTCTATCCTGGTTTGATTTTCCTCAGGGTTTCGCCTGCAATATCAGTTCTGTTATACTCATAGACAATATTTTTGACAGTTTTGGAAACTTTAGAGTATTTTCTCTCCAATACTAATAATAATATGCATATTTTAGCAACTGAGACTGAGGAGCTGGCCATTTACTATGGGCACCTTTTCATCTAAGCTACTCAATACTGCCCCTACAGCCATAAGAAGTGTTAAAATCCATCATTTGTATGATTTTTATGATTTGAATTGCGCGTCCTCACTCATGTTTTGATAGCGCTGAATTTCCAGTGAAAACATTGTCAATCACAACCCTATAACCGGAGCTGTACTGTGGCTGTAGGCCTGGAAACAGGGAAAGTGAGCCATGAAGAAGTCCCTAATGACTCAGTCATTCCAATGACTGCAAGGCTGGGTGAGTCTACTGATTGTTACTCCACCGCTGTTTGCTTCTTGAGAATGTAATCATAGCCTTGTGTGTGTGTGTCCATGTGTGTGTGCATGAATGACTGCACCTGCGTGTGTGTGAATAGACACTGTCATTAGGTGTGCTATTACCCATAATCTACCAATAGCAAACACTGCCATGAAAATGAATGCAATGGCATGGCAATGGCATGAAGGTAATGGTATCCTAGTCAATTTCTCAGTGGGTGAAGTGATGGAAATCCTTTGTCTTTTTATAATGTGTGTTGAGTCAAATGGAGTGCTGGAGTCTATTTAGGTATGACAGAGAGCGTTATGGGGTGATTATCACTGTGTTTGTGTTTGTGTGTACATGCGTACACATACACTGTAAGCAATAAAGCCCTAATGATGATTTCTTTCCAGTACTTTGTAACTCAATAATGGAGTAAATTTAACAGGTTTACACTACGGACGCCATGGGACCCTAATCGCTCAACCAATTAGAGGGAGGTGTGTGTGTGGGGGGGGGGGGGTAAAAGACTCGTGATCTAACACAAATTGCCATCTCCACTCCCCGCACCCCACAAACACCCTTCTGTGCCAAAATATCCCCTGCTGTATAGACACACACCGGTCCAGAGCAGAGCGCTGGTCGTCCCTGCATTATTTACAGCATTCCAGGGAGTTTCTGCAATCTTTTTGACCTGACAAGACAGGTAGGTCTCCTTCTCACACACAAACACACAGGTGCTAATGCACTCACACACAAACACGCACACACATGCACAGACACATACTTGGGCGTACGCACACACAGTCGTGCACACACGTGCATACACACACTCCTCCTTCCTTCCTCACCCCTTTCCCCCTCCTTCCCCCAGGACCTTATGGAATGCTGGGCTGCAATCACCAGTCCAGATGCCATCTATAGACAGCCCTATTTATATTGCCTACAAAGAAATGGATTGCCCTTTCTGACTGCTCCAAGATGGAATACCATTCATTCTGATTCTGCATTTGGTGATGTTTCTTAAAAGTGCCCAGAATTTCCACACTATTTGAGTTACGTCCGTCATTGACAGCACAATCATGTTATGGTGTTGTGTTGGAACAAAACAGAATCTGCTACAGCCCTGGATTGACATATGGTATGTTTATGTGTTCTGCTTTTAGTTGAAATGGAGGAATATATTCACTCTACAGAGCACTGCAAGATCTGAGGGAAAGTTGTTTTAAGGTTATCTTAATGTCATTCAGGGTTTCCTTTATGTGATTCATCATACTGATGGTGTAATCTCTGTGAGAAGTCCAGCCACCCACTTACAAAATGAGTTCATAAAGGGGAGTAGATAACTAGCGATCTTTTCTTATCATAGTTTACACAATTTTTTTACTGCATTAACTTTTTTATTGACATTTTGCAGTAATGTTAATAAAAACAAGATATAACCTCGAAAGAACATACTACCCAAATGTGCTCATGATTCTCATATCCCCTCTATAAAATACAGTCTACTCTCTTTCTACTCCCTCAGAGCATAATTTTTTATAATTAAAAAAACAATGAACTGAAAACCCATGAAGAGAAAATTGGCACAACTCCCTGCTTGTTTGAGGCCAGATCTCTGGTGTTGGCTCCATCAGCCTAGCCCCATGCTGTGATCAGGATGGTTTGCCATTGGTTGCTGACTAAGAGAGGATTGGTACATTGTAAAATATTTATTGAATTCCCCTCGATGGCCCACTGCGATTACTGATGCCCCATTGCACTAATAGATAGACAGAGACCAGAGGATATTATGGAAAATGTACATGGTGTACCTTTTTACAAGAGCTGATGACTTACATTGACACCCCCCCGCCTCTTTATTTTTACACTGCTGCTACTCGCTGTTTAATATCTATATGCATAGACACTTTACCCCTACCTACATGTGCAAATTTCCTCGACTAACCTGTACCCCGCAAATTAACTCAACTTCTAGGTTGGTGCGCCTTTCCTCAGTTTAAGGCTGGATTCCATCCATAAAAATAAAATAAAATACTTTTTTTTTAAATTGCTGAAGATCCGAGTTAAAATAAAGGTAATTTCCGTTTGAGCCGAGAAGTCGGAAGTCTACATACACTTAAGTTGGAGTCATTAAAACCCGTTTTCAACCACTCCACAAATGTATTGTTAACAAACTATAGTTTTGGTAAGTCGGTTAGGACATCTACTTTGTGCATGACATTAGTAATCTTTCTAACAATTGTTTACAGACAGATTATTCACTTATAATTCACTGTATCACAATTCCAGTGGGTCAAAAGTTTACATACACTAAGTTGACTGAGAATTTAAACAGCTTGGAAAATTCCAGAAAATTATATAATGGCTTTAGAAGCTTCTTCTTTGAGTCAACTGGAGGTGTACCTGTGGATGTATTTCAAGGCCTATCTTCAAACACAGTGCCTCTTCGCATGACATCATGGGAAAATCAAAATAAATCAGCTAAGACCTCAGAAGAAAAATATAGACCTCCACAAGTCTGGTTCGTCTTTGGGAGTCATTTCCAAACGCCTGAAGGTACCATGTTTATCTGTACAAACAATAGTATGCAAGTATAAACACCATGGGACCACGCAGCAGTCATACCACTCAGAAAGGACACGTGTTCTGTCTCTTAGAGATGAAAGTACTTTGGTGCGAAAAGTGTAAATCAATCCCAGAACAACAGCAAAGAACCTTGTGAAGATGCTGGAGGCAACAGGTACAAAAGACACCACTGCTCCAAAACCTCCATAAAAAAAGACAGACTATGGTTTGCAACTACACATGGGGACAAAGATCGTACTTTTTGGAGAAATGGCCTCTGGTCTGATGAAACAAAAATACTGTTTGGCCATAATGACCATCCGTTTGGAGGAAAAAGGGGGAGGCTTGCAAGCCGAAGAATACCATCCCAACCGTGAAGCATGGGGGTGGCAGCATCATGTTGTGGGGGTGCTTTGCTGCAGGATGGACTGGTGCACTTCACAAAAGAGATGGTATCATGAAGGAGGAAAATTATTTGGATATATTGAAGCAAGATCTCAAGATCTCAAGATCAGTCAGTATTTTTAACAAGGCACACTTATTAATTTAATTGCATTACAGGTGACTACCTCATGAAGCTGGTTGAGAGAATGCCAAGAGTGTGTAAAGCTGTCATCAAGGCAAAGGTAGGCTACTTTGAATAATCTCAAATATGAAATATATTTTGATTTGTTTAACACTTTTTTGGCTCCTACATGATTCCATGTGTGTTATTTCATAGTTTTGATGTTTTCACGATTATCCTAAAAATAAGAAAAAGTTCAAATAAAGAAAAACCCTGGAATGAGTAGGTGTGTCCGAACTTTTGACTGGTGCTGTATATATTTGACACAATACCTATTTCATAAGGGCCTAGTTTTACCCCTCTATGTATATATCAATGATGTTGCTCTTGCTGCAGGTGATTCTTTGATCCACCTCTACACAGATGACACCATTCTGTATATATCTGGCCCTTCTTTGGACACTGTGACACTGTGTCAACCTCATGAAGCTAGGGGGCACTATTTTTATGTTTGGAAAAATAATGTTCCCAAAGTAAACGGCCTATTTCTCAGGACCAGATGCTAGAATATGCATGTAATTGACAGATTATGATAGAAAACACTCTAAAGTTTCCAAAACTGTCAAAATATTGTCTGTGAGTATAACAGAACTGATATTGCAGGTGAAACCCTGAGGAAAATCCAATCAGGAAAGCCTCTTATTTTGAAACCCATCTGTTCCTATGCATGCCTATCCTCCAAAGGGGTATCAACCAGATTCCTTTATCTATGGCTTCCCTAAGGTGTCAAGAGTCTTTAGACATAGTTTCAGGCTTTTATTTTGAAAAATGAGCGTGAAAGATCACATTGCATAAGTGGATAGGTGGGGGCCCTCAGAGTGAGTTTTTGCGCTACAGAGTAAAGCGGCCATTGTTCCTCCCGCTGTTATTGAAAAATCTACACACTCCGTTGATATATTATCGAATATATATTTTAAAAACCACCTGAGGAATGATTGTAAAAACGTTTGACATGTTTCTGTGGACATTATGTAGAGTATTTCGAATTTCCGTCTGCGATGTCGTGACCGCTCTTTCCTGTGGATTTCTGAACATAACGCGATAAACAAACATCAGTATTTTGGGCAAAAAAATTATCTTTATGGAGCAAAAGGAACATTTGTTGTGTAACTGGGAGTCTCGTGAGTGAAAACATCCAAAGATCATCAAAGGTAAACGGTTAATTTGATTGCTTTTCTGATTTTCGTGACCAAGCTTCCTGATGCTAAGTGTACATAATGCTGTGTTAGGGTATCGATAAATTTACACAAACGCTTGGATTGCTTTCGCTGTAAAGCATAATTTCAAAATCTGAGACGACAGGTGGATTAACAAAAGGCTAAACTGTATTTTGCAATATTGCACTTTTGATTTCATGAGAATTAATATTTTTTAGTAATATTATTTGATGCTATTCAGCGGTTGCTGACGAAAAAGATCCAGCGACAGGGATGGGTAGCGTCAAGAAGTTAACAAACCTAAAAAACGAGCTTCAACATCATTACAACACTCCTTCCGTGGCCTCCAACTGCTCTTAAATGCTAGTAAAACTAAATGCATGCTCTTCAACCGATTGCTGCCCGTGCCCGCCTGACTAGCATCACTACTCTGGACGGTTCTGACTTAGAATATGTGAACAACTATGAATACCTAGGTGTCTGGCTGAAAACTCTCCTTCCAGACTCACACTAAGCATCTCCAAAAAGCATATCCTTCCAGACTCACATTAAGCTTCCTATTTCGCAACAAAGCCTCCTTCACTCATGCTGCCAAACATACCCTCGTAAAACTGACTATCCTACCGATCCTTGACTTCGGCAATGTCATTTACCAAATAGCCTCCAACACTCTACTCAGCAAATTGGATGCAGTCTATCACAGTGCCATCCGTTTTGTCACCAAAGCCCCATATACTACCCACCATTGCGACCTCTATGCTCTCGTTGGCTGATCTTCGCTACATATTCGTCGCAAACCCACTGGCTCCAGGTCATCTTTGAATCTTTGGTAGGTTAAGTAATTTTTTATCATAGGTACACTTCAACTGTGAGAGACGGAATCTAAAACAAAAATAAAAAAAATCACATGGTATGATTTTTAAGTAATTAATTTGCAGTTTATTGCATGACATAAGTATTTGATCACCTACCAACCAGTAAGAATTCCGGCTCTCACAGACCTGTTAGTTTTTCTTTAAGAAGCCATCCTGTTCTCCACTCATTACCTGTATTAACTGCACCTGTTTGAAAAGACACTTGTCACTTGTACACACACTCAATCAAACAAACAGACTCCAACCTCTCCACAATGACCAAGACCAGGGAGCTGCATAAGGACATCAGGGATAGAATTGTAGACCTGCACAAGGCTGGGATGGGCTACAGGACAATAGGCAAGCAGCTTGGTGAGAAGGCAACAACTGTTGGCGCAATTATTAGAAAATGGAAGAAGTTCAAGATGATGGTCAATCACCCTCGGTCTGGGGCTCCATACAAGATCTCACCTCGTGGGGCATCAATGATCATGAGGAAGGTGAGTGATCAGCCCAGAACTACACGGCAGGACCTGGTCAATGACCTGAAGAGAGCTGGGACCACAGTCTCAAAGAAAACTATGAGTACCACACTACGCCGTCATGGATTAAAATCCTGCAGTGCACGCAAGGTCCCCCTGCTCAAGCCAGTGCATGTCCAGGCCCGTCTGAAGTTTGCCAATGACCATCTGGATGATCCAGAGGAGGAATGGGAGAAGGTCATGTGGTCTGATGAGACAAAAATAGAGCTTTTTGGTCTAAACTACACTCCCCGTGTTTGGAGGAAGAAGAAGGAGGACTACAACCCCAAGAATACCATCCCAACCGTGAAGCATGGAGGTGGAAACCTCATTCTTTGGGGATGCTTTTCTGCAAAGGGGACAGGACGACTGCACTGTATTGAGGGGAGGATGGAAGGGGCCATGTATTGCGAGATCTTAGCCAACAACCTCCTTCCCTCAGTAAGAGCATTGAAGATGGGTCGTGGCTGGGTTTTCCAGCATGACAACGACCCGAAACACACAGCCAGGGCAACTAAGGAGTGGCTCCGTAAGAAGCATCTCAAGATCCTGGAGTGGCCTAGCCAGTCTCCAGACCTAACCCAATAGAAAATCTTCGGAGGGAGCTGAAAGTCTGTATTGCCCAGCGACAGCCCCGAAACCTGAAGGGTCTGGAGAAGGTCTGTATGGAGGAGTGGGCCAAAATTCCTGCTGCAGTGTGTGCAAACCTGGTCAAGAACTACAGGAAACGTATGATCTCTGTAATTGCAAACAAAGGTTTCTGTACCAAATATTAAATTCTGCTTTTCTGATGTATCAAATACTTATGTCATGCAATAAAATGCAAATTATTTACTTAAAAATACATGCTTTTTAAGTGGGAAAACCTGCAAAATCGGCAGCGTATCAAATACTTGTTCTCCCCACTGTACCTACCTCATCCCCATATTTGTTTTGGTTGTTCTGCTTTTTTGCACACCAGTATTTCTTCTTGCACATCCTCATCTGCACATATATCACTCCAGTGTAAATGGCTAAATTGTAATTACTTTGCCACTATTGGCCTATTTCTTGCCTTCTTACATATTTTTTTATTGTGTTATTGACTGTACGTTTGCTTATCCCATGTGTTGTTTCTGTCTCACTGCTTTGCTTGATCTTTTCCAGGTCGCAGTTGTAAATGAGAACTTGTTCTCAACTGGCCTACCTCGTTAAATAAATGTGAAATAAAGAATTAAAGGTGAAATAAATAATATACTGTAGGGGCCTGAAACTTTTACACATCACTTTGAATCAAAACCTTGCCCATCATTATCATATTTTCCAGCATGCTCCATTGCAGGTTGAGTTTTAGAATTGTTTGTTTCAATATCTGCATGTAAATTGATTAATATTATGCTACACAAAGATAAATAAAACATTCTAAACTAATCCAATGAATTAGTTATCATTTTCCACCAATTACTGAAATGTTTGTTTCAGTTTAACTATCTAATGTAGTCTCCTCACACTGCTCCAAACCCTGGTAATCATTCTGAATGCAGGTGAATAACAATTCCAACAAGAGACATGCAATTTCAATGTTGTTTGAGTTGCTTTGTGTATCACCAAATTTGCTTGAGATTATTTTACTGCAACACTGCATTCAAGTTTCTTGACATAGGCCTTTCGAAGAGCTGTCAGTTAGGGCAAGCTCATGAATATAAGCTCCCTGCTCACTCAACCTGTTTTATCAAACCTCCTGGCAGTTATCCATGAAATGAAAAGTAATTTTTCTCACATTTCAAGCATTTCTATACACCCAATTTCTTTACATGTGATATTTCAGTCACTCAAAATGATATTTTACAATGGAATGGCCAAGACCAGGGAGCTGGACCTTTAAATAAACACTTTTTTAATGACAATATATTCACCACAAATTATTTGGTGAAGTCCATATGGCTGAAAATGGATGATAATAACAACCATGTCTCTGTCACTATAAATTCAGTCATGGGTGGTAATTTTACAATTTAGTCAGAAGGCAAGGCACTCTGGGAAATATTACACTCAGCAGTGTGTTAATTTAATACAGTTCCTGTCACTATAAGGGTCCCCAGACTCAACACTTTCATTATTGATTTAACACTCTCAGCATTCTTTTTTGGGGGGTAATTTGCTGTGTAACGTTAGTATTCAACACCAGAGTCTTAAGTACAGTATGTTAAAGGCAGCAGACTGTTATGGAATGGTTGTATGAGGAATATAGGGAATTCTGGACAGGGTATCCTTTATATATATATTTGTATTATTTTATCTTGGCAAGTCAGTTAAGAAAAACATTCTTATTTTTTACGACAGCCTAGGAACAGTGGGTTAACTGCCTTGTTGAGGGGCAGAACGACAGATTCGATCTTGCAACCTTCCAATTACTAGTCCAACGCTCTAACCACTAGGCTACCTGCCGCCCCAGAGCATATCAGAGCATCAATGACTTTTGGATGACTGTAAACAAACTCAATGCAGTGAATGATACAGCAAGTGGAATATCTTCAAGACCGAAGGCATAACAGTCAAGGTGTACTTGTTTACCAGAGCTTGTGACTTTTGGGGAATGTAAAAAAAACTAGAAAGACAGAAGACTTTTAGGGATTATGAGGGGAACTGTAGAGCTTCGGATAGTTACTTCTTAGTGACTATAAAGAAGATAGTAATGTTAGCATTCAATGCAGTGTCAGTATACACCGTAACAGTGTTGCCATGAATTTGAAAGTTCCGTGGCAAGTATATTTCTGTATTTCATATTACAGTACAGCTACTGTAATATAAACACGGTATCAAAGCAAGTACTGTGTAATGACACACAGTACAATACCGTAAAACTGACTGCATTATACAGTTAAAAAGTAATGCTACTGTAATTGGAATGAATGAATGGATACAATTAATTGAGGGGAGGGGTTTGTATTTCACAGTATTTTGCTGTTATTACAAGGGATTGGTGCAAGCAGGTTGGCAGCTAAGTAATCTCATCCACAATCCAACTCTGTCGAACTGTCCAGTTTCACCTTAGAATGGAGCTTGAATGAGAGTCTATGGCAGCCGCCAGTATTAATTGGCTGTTCTCTCAGGCATCACCATCTAGAGCTTCTTAGGGCTAGGCCCCTTTTTTTCTCAATTTCCTGCCTGAATGACGTGCCCAAAGTAAACTGCCTGTAGCTCAGGCCCCGAAGCCAGGATATGCATATAATTGGTACCATTGGAAAGAAAACACTTTGAAGTTTATATAAATGTTAAAACAATGTAGGAGAATATAACACAATAGATATGTTAGGAGGAAATCCAAAGAAAAATCAACCAGAATGTATTTTGAGAGAGACCATCCTCTTAGAAATTCAAGAGAAAGGTCATATTGAAAATGAGCTCCCTTGATACAATTCCTATGGCTTCCACAGGGTGCCAGCAGTCTATGTTCAAAGTTTCAGGCTTGTAAAAACTTCCAAAACGAATAAGAAATAACAGTTTTAGTAGCAGGACACAGTCTTAGAAATCTGTGTTCGTGCGCACCATGAAGAAATTACCCACCTGCTAAAATCGTTTTCATATTGAATGTACTTCTTTCCGAAATAAATATTATAGTTTGATAAAATTTTAGGGTATCTGAGTAAATCGAAAAGAATTTTGACTTGTTGAAACAAAGTTTAGGGGTATATTTTCGGATTCCTTTCTCTGCAAATTGAACGAGTGGATTAACTCAAATCGATGGCGCCAACTAAACTGACTTTTTGGGATATAAAGAAGGATTTTATCTAACATAACGACACCATGTTATAGCTGGGACCCTTTGGATGACAAATCAGAAGAAGATTTTCAAAAAGTAAGTGAATATTTCATCTTTATATGTGAATGTACGAAACCTGTGCTGGTGGAAAAATATTTTTATGTAAGGACCCGGTCCTCAAACAATCGCATGGCATGTTTTTGCTGTAATAGCTACTGTAAATCAGACATTGCCGTTAGATTAACAATAATTGAATGTTTTCAGCCGACATAAGACACTTATGTACCTAAATGTTTAAAATTCATAATTTTTATGATTATTTATTTGAATTGCACTCCCTCCAGTTACACCGGAAGTTGTCCCGCTAGCGGGACACCGATCCTTAAAAAGCGTAACCATAAGACACCCCCATACACACACATTGTGGACTTCAAAGCGCAAGCAACAAAGGTGATATAAACACAGAAGTGATCTGAAAGTACATATCTTACTTCTTTCCGCAAGATATATTATAGTTTGCTTACATTTTAGGGTATCTGAGGAGTAAATCGAAATGTATTTTGACTTGTTGAAACAAAGTATAGTGGTAGATTTTCGAATTCCTTTCTCTGCAAGTTGAATGAGTGGATTAACTCAAATCGATGGCGCCAACTAAACTGACTTTTTGGGATATAAAGACGGATTTTATATACAGTAAAAAAGTTATGTAAAAAAGTAATCCTAGCAGGATTACTATTGCAACAACACATCATCAGTAGGGTAAAACTAACCTGTCTCAAGACGGTCTAAACCCAGATCACGTTCCCTATTAGTGGGTAAACAATCCAACGCTTGGTGAATTCTGCTTCACAATGATAGGAAGAGCCGACATAGTTTCCACATAAACTTTATATGCCCGATCCATTGGGCTTCCCCAAAATAACATGGTTAATGTGATAGAACATTCATTTAGATTGGCAATTTTAGCAATTTTTCAAAGTCCCATCTAATACACGTGTAACAGGCTCGCTCCCTCTCGGTTTCCACTAGCTTCCATAGTCACAAAGTCAGATTCCACAGCCACAATGTCAAACTGGGATACAAAAATATGCTTTTTGGTCTTGATTTAAGGTTAGGGTAGGCATAAGTTAGCAGTGTGGTTATTGTTAGGATTAAGGTCAGGGTTAGTTCTAAAATCTGATTTTAAGATTCCAAATTTTAGAAATAGCCAGTGTTTGACCTTGTTGCTGTGTTAACTAGTGACAACCCTCTCCTGCCTAGATTTAGAGCCACACCTCATAGTAGTGTGATTCGCTCAGAATTTGAAGTGATTATCATGTCACTCAGTAAATCCAAGCAGTCCCATACTGTTACCAAGCTCTGTACGCCAACAATTCAAGCCTGCGGACAAGTTTAGTTACTAGGTAAAGTGTTACCAAATCACTTACCAAAGGCTTCCAAACTGGCAGTGAGTACAGGGGAAAACAAAATACTCAACCTTCAAATTATGGACATGTTAAAATTTCCAATTCAAACAGTAAGTAACAAAACCAAATTCAGTAATGAAAAAATTTAAATAAATAAAAACAAGTACAGGTTGAAGACTTGCTGACACTCTAAACTGTCCCCAATACATTTTAAGAAGATGGGACACTATAACCACAACCCAGTTAAATTGGTACAGCATTCTGACTCACTGGTGCAGCAAATATAGCCTCTTACAAGGCACACCTCTAAATATGTTAATAAGCCAGGAACAATACCATGCAACCACTAATGGTCAAAAGATTTTTGGTGCTCCAAAAATACAGTACGGTACTGTATTCTGTGGAGTGGAATTACAGCAGCCCCCCCAAACAACATTTGCATACAATCCACCATCATTTACAGCATGCCGCAGCAAAACATTTCAGAGTATTTTTACTGTTGATAATACCCCAAATTACTCTATAAATTACAGTTTTCCACAACAATGTATGTTAAAGGGTGAAGTCTTTAGGGACATTTAGTCCTGTGGTCCTGAATGATCAATGCACTCTAAAGCCTATCATTAGGGACTAATTTATATTGTAAACCATGCATTACATTACTAAGTACCAACTAATGTATTAGTGTAACCCTTCAATCTGCAAATGAACTGGTTCATGATCTCCAGAGAGAGAGAGAGAGGGGAAGAGCAAGAGAGACAACGACAAAGACAAGAGTCAGAGAAACTCAGACAGCTTCTGTGTCCTCGATAGCATTTGTCTTTCCATTGGCAGAAATATAATGTTTTTATGTTTTTATACATTCCCTAATTGCCCGAAAGCACATGGAGCGGTGGGTAGCACCATACAAGGGCTGTTGGTTTAAGAGGAGGATACCTAGAGAAAAAGAAGGCAAGCCAGAGGTTCCAGTACCTAGCAGTAGTTCCAGTGTGAATGAAGGACCCCAATTTATTTATCCTGAAAAAGTAAGAGGTTAACACTGTTCTATTTAATTTACAAAAATACCTGGCTTTCTTCACATTTCTTCACAATCCTACAATCTAAGCTAGATGCCCTCAATCTCACACAAATCATCAAGGAACCCACCAGGTACGACCCTAAATCTGTAAACAAGGGCACCCTCATAGATGTTATCCTGACCAACTGGCCATCTAAATACACCTCCGCTGTCTTCAATCAGGATCTCAGCGATCACTGCCTCATTGCCTGTATCCGCTACAGGTCCGCAGTCAAACGACCACCCCTAATCACTGTCAAACGCTCCCTAAAACACTTATGCGAGCAGGCCTTTCTTATCGACCCTGCCCGGTTATCCTGGAAGGATATTGACCTCATCCCGTCAGTTGAGGATGCCTGGTCATTCTTTAAAAGTAACTTCCTCACCATCTTAGATAAGCATTCTCCGTTCAAAAAATGCAGAACGAAGAGCAGATATAGCCCCTGGTTCACTCCAGACCTGACTTCCCTCGACCAGCACAAAACATTCTGTGGCGGACTGCAATAGCATCCAATAGTCCCCGTGATATGCAACTGTTCAGGGAAGTCAGGAACCAATACACGCAGTCAGTCAGGAAAGCAAAGGCCAGCTTTTTCAAGCAGAAATTTGCATCCTGTAGCTCTAACTCCAAAAAGTTCTGGGACACTGTAAAGTCCATGCAGAACAAGAGCACCTCCTCCCAGCAGCCCACTGCACTGAGGCTAGGTAACACGGTCACCACCGATAAATCCATGATAATCGAAAACTTCAACAAGCATTTCTCAATGGCTGGCCATGCCTTCCTTCTGGCTACTCCAACCGCAGTCAACAGCTCCACCCCCCCCAACCCCCCCACCGCAGCTACTCGCCCAAGCCTCCCCAGCTTCTCCTTAACCCAAATCCAGATAGCAGATGTTCTGAAAGAGCTGCAAAACCTGGACCCGTACAAATCAGCTGGGCTTGACAATCTGGACCCTCTATTTCTGAAACTATCCACCGCCATTGTCGCTACCCCTATTACCAGCCTCTTCAACCTCTCGTTCATATCGTCTGAGATCCCCAAGGCCCTGGACCCAAACTGTTACAGACCTATATCCATCCTGCCCTGCCTATCTAAGGTCTTCGAAAACCAAGTCAACAAACAGATCACTGACCATCTCAAATCCCACCGTACCTTCTCCGCTGTGCAATCTGGTTTCCGAGCTGGTCACGGGTGCACCTCAGCCACTACTAAACGATATCATAACTGCCATCGATAAAAGACAGTACTGTGCAGCCATCTTCATCGACCTGGCCAAGGCTTTCGACTCTGTCAATCACCATATTCTTATCGGCAGACTCAGTAGCCTCGGTTTTTCTAATGACTGCCTTGCCTGGTTCTCCAACTACTTTGCAGTTCAGTGTGTCAAATCGGAGGGCATGTTGTCCGGTCCTCTGGCAGTCTCTATGGGGGTGCCACCGGGTTCAATTCAACTCTTTTCTCTGTATATATCAATGATGTTGCTCTTGCTGCGGGTGATTCCCTGATCCACCTTTACGCAGACGACACCATTCTGTATACTTCTGGCCCTTTCTTGGACACTGTGCTATCTAACCTCCAAACGAGCTTCAATGCCATACAACACTCCTTCTGTGGCCTCCAACTTCTCTTAAACGCTAGTAAAACCAAATGCATGCTTTTCAACTGTTCGCTGCCTGCACCCGCACGCCTGACTAGCATCACCACCCTGGATGGTTCCGACCTAGAATTGGTGGACATCTATAAGTACCTAGGTGTCTGGCTAGACTGTAAACTCTCCTTCCAGACTCATATCAAACATCTCCAATCCAAAATCAAATCTAGAATCGGCAACAAAGCCTCCTTCACTCACGCCGCCAAACTTACCCTAGTAAAACTGACTATCCTACCGATCCTCGACTTCGGCGATGTCATCTACAAAATGGCTTCCAATACTCTACTCAGCATACTGGATGCAGTTTATCACAGTGCCATCCGCTTTGTTACTAAAGCACCTTATACCACCCACCACTGCGACCTGTATGCTCTAGTCGGCTGGCCCTCGCTACATATTCGCCGCCAGACCCACTCGCTCCAGGTCATCTACAAGTCCATGCTATCTCAGTTATCTCACCTTATCTCAGTTCTCTGGTCACGATGGCAACACCCACCCGTAGCACGCGCTCCAGCAGGTGTATCTCACGAATCATCCCTAAAGCCAACACCTCATTTGGCCACCTTTCCTTCCAGTTCTCTGCTGCCTGTGACTGGAACGAATTACAAAAATAAAAGTTGGAGACTTTTATCTCCCTCACCAACTTTAAACAATTTACCTACCTCATCCCCATACTGTTTTTATTTATTTACTTTTCTGCTCTTTTGCTCTACCTGCACATGACCATCTGTTCATTTATCACTCCAGTGTTAATCTGCTAAATTATAATTATTTGCCTCATGGCTTTTGCACACAATGTATATAGACTCTTTTTTTATTTTTTAACTTTTTTTCTACTGTGTTATTGACTTGCTTATTGTTTACTCCATGTGTAACTCTGTGTTGCTGTCTGTTCACACTGCTATGCTTTATCTTGGCCAGGTCGCAGTTGTAAATGAGTACTTGTTCTCAACTAGCCTACCTGGTTAAATAAAGGTGAAGAAAAATAAAATAAAATAAAATAATAAACATACAATATAACACAGTTCCCATAACATAAATGGCCCACGTCTCAAAGCATAGAATATGAAACGGTCACAATTTACAGTCCCACCTACTTTAGTGTGTTTATTTATGTTATTTTTTTATATATATATTTTTAACAACAATAATTCGGCAATAAAGAAATGCCCTTTTTAAAATGTTTATTTTTTACGTCCCAGAACAGTTTGAATGTAATAGTTCAGTTCAACATCAACATACAATCACCTAACCTAACCCCCACTAGACTGAACTCCATCTGGTGTCACAGACCCACGAACAAAAGAAGTGGTATCAGAAGCTAGCTCTGCATCCTTCTCTTTACTATTGTCACTGTTTTGTTCGTCCATGAACAGGTTGGGTAGATCCAGATCAGAATCGTGGAGGCCTGCATCCAGATCAGGCAACAAGACCTCTGCAAGTTGTCACGCTTTGGCACGTGTGAACACCCAGCTGTTGTCTAGAGTCGTGCCGGAGTTGAATGGCTTGAGTTTGTCGTGATGAACAACCTTCACCTTTGTTCTCGGGCCTTTATCCCTCACCCGCTTTGTTCCTTTAATTAAATACCATACTGTGTCACCAACTTGTAGTGTGTCCTTGTGACATTCTTGTCATACTGCTTTTTGGCACTCTCCACAGACTGACCCAGCGCTTCCCTTGCAATCTTGTGAGCAGGTTCCAATCGGTCTCGAAGCTGTGCCACATACTGTGGAGTGGTCTTGGTGTGCTCATCATCGGGTGGCAAGCCAGTCATCAGGTCGATGGGTTCCGTTACTTCTCCTCAAAGGAGCATTATGTTTGGAGTGAACCCTGTTGAGCTGTGCTTTGTTGCTCTATAGGTCATCACAGCGAATGGAATCATGAGGTCCCAGTCCCAATGACAATGTTCTGTGGTGGTGGCTAAGATCTTCTGTAGAGTTGCATTAAATCTTTTGAACTTGCCCGTACGATTGTGGTCTGAAAGGGGTTGTGCGAGTCTTTTAGATTCCTAACAGTTCACACATTCTTTGAAAGACTTCAGACTTGAAGTTGAAGCTTTGATCGCTGTGGAGCATCTGTGGGGTTCCATAGCAACACACCCATTCAGCTGTCAGAACTTCAGCCACTGTCACGGCTTGATCATTTGGCAGAGGGTAGGCTTCCACCCACTTTGTGAAATCATCTTGAACCACCAATATGTAGCGATTGTAGCATCCTATCTCGTTCATGGGGCCCATGAGATCAATAGCGATCCTCTCCCATGGGTACTCCCACGAGGATAGTGCCCACAGGTGCTTTGGGGCTTCCTCGTCTGGTCTGGCTTTAGTGGCACAGCTGGTACATGTACGACACCATAGTGTCACATCCTCTCTCATTCGGTACCAGTAGTATCTGGTCTACAGCCAAGCATGTGTGACCGCCTACTGGGCCGCCATGCATCTGCTTCATCATGTCTGTCTGGAACACACAAGGCAGGAGTATCTGTGGGTAAAACACTGCGCCTTCGGTACAGTAGAAGCGCCGTAAAGAATGCCTTCCTTGACATAAAGTCTCTTCCACTGGCTCCAATATGCCTTATTCACTGGCCCGAAATGCATTACATCTCCCCACTATGGGCGTTCCTGTCCTTCCTCTAACCTTCTCTTGGCGGGGCCTATATCAGAGTAAGCCATCTGAGCTTAATGTAATTCCCCAGTAGTCCATCCATGGAACAGAACAGTGTCAGCTGCTGTTGCCATCTAATGCACATTCAAACGTTATAAATCAACACTGCAGAGCTCTCTGTCCTCTGCCGTACCCTGATTGTACTACTGCTGATTATATCTGGAAATGTGTATGTCCACCCTGGACCATCTACTATTGTTAGCCCCAATTCTGACTTGTGCTCTGATATCTGCTTTACTGATGTCTGCTCTCGTAAAAGCCTGGGTTTTCTGCACGTTAACACAAGAAACGCATTACCTAAAATTTAGCAACTGAAAGTGTGGGTTCACAGCTTCAATCCAGATGTGTTGGTCATTACTGAGATGTGGTTAACCTTTCTAGTGCAGGTGTTCCGCTAGCGGAACCCCTCGACAGCATTCCACTGAAAAGGCAGAGCGCGAAATTCAATTTAATTGTTTTTAAGTATGTAACTTTCACACATTAACAAGTCCAATACAGCAAATGAAAGATTAACTTCTTGTTAATCTACCCATTGTGTACGATTTCAAAAAGGCTTTACAGCGAAAGCACAACATATGATTATGGAAGCCTTTTGGGAAGTGCAACTTGACCCCATAGACACTGTGTATTCGGTAGGCCAAGCTTTGAAAAACTACACACCTCAGATTTCCCACTTCCTGGTTGGATTTTTCTCAGGTTTTTGCCTGCCAGATGAGTTCTGTTATACTCACAGACATTCAAACAGATTTAGACACTTCAGAGTGTTTTCTATCCAATACTAATAATAATATGCATATATTATCCCTGCAGGCGGTCACTGACTCCGAGGTGCTAAAGGAGCTCCTTAAACTTGGCCCCAAAAAAACATATGGGTTTAGACCCTTTCTTCTTTAAGGTTGGTGCCCCAATCATCGCTAAGCCTCTCTGGATCTTTTTAACCTGTTTCTCCTCTCTGGGAATGTTCCCATTCCTTGGAAGGCAGCCATGGTGCATCCTTTATTTAAAGGGGATATCAAGTTGATCCTAACTGTTACAGGTCAATTTCTATTTTGCCCTGTTTATCAAAAGTGCTGGAAAACTTGTCAAGAAAGCCAGTCAGTTTATTATTGACGTCTGTAGTATTCTCTCGGGTACGCAATCTGGTTTCCGCACAGGTTATGGATGTGTCACTGCATCCTTAAAGTTCACTGCAGCTTGTGATTGGAATAAACTGCAAAAAACACTCACACTGGACCGTTTTATCTCCAACTCTTCATTCAAAGACTCAATCATGGACACTCTTACTGACAGTTGTGGCTGCGTCACATGATGTATTGTTGTCTTTACCTTCTTGCCCTTTGTGCTGTTGTCTGTGCTCAATAATATTTGTACCGTGTTGTGTGAATCTACCATGTTTTGCTGCTGCCATGTTGTGTTGCTACCAGGCTGTGTTTTCATGTGTTGCTGCCATGCTATTTTCATGTTGTGGTGTCTCTCTTGTCGTGATGTGTGTGTTCTCCTATATTTTTATTTTGAAAATTATCCGATCCCCTGTCCCCCGCAGGAGGTCTTTGGTCTTTTAGTTGTCCCTCATTGTAAATAAGAATGTGTTCTTAACTGAATTGCCTAGTAGAGAGATTAAAGTAGATGTCACGTGTCAAAATTTTGATTGATGACCCTATGTGAACCTATGTGAACTCTATGTGAACCCTATGTAGTGATGACGTGTGCATGTCTTCTGGTCAGGCAAGCCTGGTTAGGTGGGGGCTATGGGGTGAGTAAGGGTCCATTTGACAGGCCGTTAATGATTGATGACCCAAGCCTGATTTATGACCCTATGTAATGATTTATGACCCTATGTCATGTAGAAGGGTGCATGCCCAGGGGTGTTGTTGGGGTTGAGTAAGTGACCATGTGTCAGGTCAACCTGTTACTGTTTCTCACGGTTTGGGTTGGTTAATGCCCCTTATAAAGCGCCTGAACAATACCTGTTTAAGACTGTACATGATAACCCCCCTGAATATTAAACAAAAATGACACCTATGCCAATTTTAGGGATGTTATGCTCGGCTTGTCATGAACCCAGTGACCAAAGCCTTGAAGAAGTTCTGTGTGAAGCTCCAGAATGTTTTAAAGGATTTTTGGGTACGAGTGAGGGCCACATGTCTTACATATTCCACCCGGAGGATTCTACGGTAAAGATATTCACAGACCGTGGACCCAAACCCCTTTATCCTGCAAAACCTGGGAGTTTTCCCCCGGCTCTGGGGATGAGAGAATGGCTAAACATCAGGCTGGCTCTTTGTAAAATTGAACAGGTCCTAAGTGTTACAAATGTGCCAGGATATGCGTTGGAAGAACAGGTCTGCGGCCGCAGTGATCTCAAGGCTCTAAGAATTGCTTCAATGGACTATAGCCCTGACAACAAAGTGACAATTTTAGCCTGTGACCTTTATGATAAGTATAATGCTACAAAGTCTGTCAATTCTCCTGTAGCTTCCAGAGCACGCAAACATGTAAACTTTTTTATTCCTGTGTTTAGTTTTAAATGGGTGGATTATCCAATTTTCATAACACTTATGAATAAGCTGGACATTCTCTTCCAAAATGGGGAACAGTTAAAGCGCTGGGCGAGGCTTTCCTTGAGACAGAGTCAAGACCAAAAGGCCCGACGGAGGATCTACCCCTGGAGTGAAAACTTACCAAGTGTTGATGGACCTAGCAAGAGAGCCTTGCCTTTTGAGGGTGAACTCGACACGGACAATGGCGGTTGGTTGCATAAGCTCCCAGGATCTGTAAGAAAGGCATCGTAAAATACCTTAAGAATGTAAGGATATAAAATGTATGTACTAAATATTTTGAATGAAATAAATGGTTTTAAAATCAGAATCTCACCACGTTATGAACTCTCGCGTTTGTTCACTCTTAGCGCAGTCTGTCCCTGAGAAAAAACTTGCGGAAAAAGCCATGTGCGCGCGTATGTGCGTGAGGGAGTTTTCTGTAGTGGCTGTGTGTGTGTGTGTGTGTGTGTGTGTGTGTGTGTTTCAAAAACAGAAAAAGGGGGGGCGGGTTGTTTGTTAAAAAAATACCCTTGCATGCCTGGTGGGTCGTTTGAAACCAAGGTTTACACTAGCCTGCAAAACAGATGCCTACCCCCCAACAATAATATTGTGTCTTACGACTCCTAATCTTAAAGGCCTTTCATAAAACTATTTTTTTAGGTGGGCTAAAAAGTCATTCATCCCAGCGATGTCGAGACCAACCCACCCCCATGCATCTAGGTGCTAGCACCCCGGAGATTTTAGAAGATCCAAAAGGATCCTAATGTTTAGACACACCCAATACCATGTGTTTGAAATGTGTCAAATATACCATGGGCGGGGGTATAGCCCGAAAAAAACGACAAACCCCAAATGCTATGTAAAAAATCATTCAGGGGTTTTTCTCTAGGTCGTAGGGTACAAAAGCGCTAGAAACCATGGGCAATGTTAGCAGCGTTTTAGTTCCAATGCAAACAGCACCTCCAGAAACTCCAAGAATCGTTATCGGACTGAAGCGTTAAAAAAGATAATCGGGGAAAACAGTCTAATGGATCTATCGCAAGGTGAGTTCTTGAAATAAATCTTTATTAGATTTGGTTGTTGTGGGGAATTGTTTGAAAAGCGTGGGATGTTATAGAAATATTAAACAATCATTAGGATCAGTATGCTTACCGTATAACAAGGCAATATTAGCTAAAGTGATTATAGCTTTAATATTGTCGAATGTTTTATAGATTCTGAAGCATTCACGCAGATACTCCGAGGTATAACTGAGCTCGAACCATCCAATGGGGCTCCGAAACAAAGTGCAGACAAACAAACGCCTGCCCTGAATTGTCAACGTAAGTAAGCTCCAAGAATTCCATACATAAAAATATTTATACCTTAAAAACAAAAAGTGTGGGCATCTTATATTAAAAGTTATTTTATATGTTTACAGAGGACCTAAAGCCTAGAAGGTTAAACGAGGCCCTATGGAGCCTGAACGGTTTCTGCGAAGCATATGACTACGAGACAATTCTGCCCTACTCCCAGGATGTATTTACACAAAAGCAGCGAACAGAGACTTTAAACGGCAGGTCAACTCCCCTTGGCCAGGACAACGTTGTCCCCCATATTTCTAAACACCAAAGGATAATTAGTGCTCAGATCCACAGTTCCGCTTCACCCGAACAATTCTACTTGGCCGATATTCACGAGACGTCGTTCCAAGGACTAGGTATGAATCAATTATATATTATTATTTATATATATTATTATTTTAATATTTATATTTTTTTTTTATGCCGGAATATGTTAAAACAAGGCCTAATGCTGTTTTTTTTTTTTTTTTTTTTTTTTTTTTCAGGCTCACCATCTACCGAACCTGCAGATGCTGTAATACAGGTTGAACAAAGACATCAGCCCCTGGTTTCAGAGCTTCTTCAGAACAGCCCTCGTCAAAAAAGCCGAGGTATTTAATTAATGTATTGTTAATATATAGGCTTATATCTGAAATGTATTTGGCATTTTTAACATATTTTAGGGTTAATAACCTATTTTTGTATGTATTATTTTTATTTCAGACTCCTCACCGGCTTATAAACACAACGCACAAACATCGGAGGATGCCCAGACAAGCATCCCCGAGGAGGCTCCAAAGACACCAGTCAAGAAAACAGCGAAACCTGATGATGTCAAAGATTTAAATGACATTTCTGAGGTAGACGATTTGATGTTCTGTGAAGCTGCCAACCTTCTTGAATCGGCCAATTCTGTGGGGGAAACAGCAGATTCTGAAATAGACCAAGAACGTTTTTTCAAAGCGTTTACCCTGGGTTTAAAATCACGAAAGGCTCTACTCCAGAGGCGCATGTGTATTCTACTCGAGCATCAATACAATCAGGATGTGTCATTCTGGCGTAGCGAGCTACCCCGTATGTTAAAAAACATTAGGGCTAAAACAAGCAAATACCGCCGTTAAAAAACACACATGTAAACACACACACACACACACACACATCCTTAATTAGACAGATGGCGCCCCCTATAGACCAAAGTGAGACAATTGAAACCCTCTTAGCCAGGATCCCTACAGAGCTCCAAGATATAGTTAACCATATGAATGATTCGGGGGTAATTGACATAATGACAATAGATGAAAATCTATTATCCCAGATTCCCTCCGAACTCATAGACATTATTACACGTATGAATGAGTCAGGGCCTTCCGAGGAAAACATGTTAACACAGATTCCCGAAACCATCATATCTCTAATTACCCAGCTTAACGCGAGCCCTAGGTTTAATTCGGCCCCACAGACACCTCTAAGACAGCCTTTAACAACATTGTCCGAAGAGTCTGAAAGTCAATATGATGTTTTTGAACAGTTGGACAAATGTCTAGCAAATCTGGAGGGGGGCGGTCTTGAGATCAGTGTACAGAACGAGAGCGCTAGGTTTAATTCAGCACCCCAGACACCTATAAATCAGCCTTTAACACCAATGTCCGAAGAGTCTGAAACCCAATACGATGTTTTTGAACAGTTGGACAATTGCCTAGCAAATCTGGAGGGGGGAGGTCTTGATCGAAGTGTACATGTTTTGCGTCGAAATAAATTCAACAATATTGAGGTTCGCCAGTTTTTCAATTTCGCATGGGGGGGTCAGATTCGGGAATATGCTGTGTTTTACGTAATGCTTATGGACACTTTGAATGAACTGTTAGCGAGGATTAGAGATTATAGCGAACCTAGGGATCTCTTACAGTTGGAAATTTGTGGAGACAGTCTACAGAGCAAGGTATCGCTTATTTTACAGAATGGTGAAGCAGAGCTTGAACAATTTGTTAAACTGCTAGAACGCCTTGTTCAGTCAAATTTAAACGTGCTAGCAGATAGGACCCTCGAACTTGTAGTACAATTAGTACGACAACCACAAGGGGGCGGGGGTCAGAGACGAAAGCTCGAGAGTTTAATGCAGTCCGAAATCATAAGCAATAAAAGGGCCTATCTCATAAACGTTCACAATCCAGGTAATAAGCTATGTTTTGCCATAGGTTTGGCCCACTTACTCAGCCCAGGATGTACTGATCAAGCCGCGTTACAAAAAGCTCGAGAGCTACAAACTGCGGTGGGTCTCGGTATACAGGATGCTGTGGCTTTCTCAGACATAGTCAAATTTGAAAACTTTCTGAACATCAAGATTGTGGTTTTGTACCACAGTAGGGCTAATGACGCTCTCCTCAAGTTCCAAAATATACCCGAACCACATCCTAAGACTATGTACTTTTATGTGCAAAATGAGCATTACTATGCCGTAACTAACATCACAGCCTTTTTAGGCGCGCCATATGTCTGTCCAGCCTGTCATACCGGCTACACACGCATGGGGGGGCACTCGTGCCGTTACAACTGTTCAGTATGTCTGGATAAACATTGCCCTATGCAGCCGCTAAACTTGACCCCCTGTGCGGATTGTCACCGCACATGTCGTTCGGCCTACTGTTACGAAAAACACAAAACTGAAACATGGCATCCCAAGGCATGTAAATCTGTAAGCAGTTGTGACATTAACAAGAAATGTCCAAAATGTCATTGCAATTACAACCTTAAAATAGATAGCCCTAAACCTCATGTTTGTGGAATTATACACTGCCCAATCTGTAAAGGTCCTTTGAAAAGCAGAGACGCGGAAGCGGTTCAAGAAGTAACACATGAGTGTTACATTCAGCCCTTGGCTGAAGATGAACATACAGAGAAATATGTGTTTTATGATTTTGAGACAAATCAGCAATCAGGGGTTCTATTTTTGTGTCAACCATGACTTTCAAGGGTGAAAAATGGTCGGCCGAGGGACCCAATTGTGCCCGGCTCTTTCTAAAACATTTTAGAAAAGCCCAGTACAGAAACTTCACGTTTATAGCTCACAATGCTAGGGCCTATGACGCCTATCTGCTTCTGAACCCTTTGATACAGCAAGGCGTGGCCCCCAGTGTCATAGCTCAAGGGAGTAAAATATTATGCTTTGTTGACCCCGCCTTCAAACAGAGATACATTGACAGCTTAAGCTTCTTACCCATGAGATTGGCTCAAATGCCAGAGGCCTTGGGTTTTGAAAACTCTGTCAAAGGCTATTTCCCTCATTTCTTCACATCTGAGGAGAATCTACATTATATAGGATCTTATCCAGCCCCCGAAATGTACGGGTGTGATCAAATGTCTCCCAAAGAGCGTGAGAGATTCATGACATGGTACGAGACCGTAAGACATGGCACTTTTGATTTCCATAAAGAGATGGAATCATACTGTGACAATGACGTTGTTATACTTCGTGAAGGATGCCTCAGATTCAGAGAAGAGGTAATCAAAGATGCGGGCATTGACCCCTGGAGCTGTACAACTATTGCATCAGCGTGCATGAAAACCTATCGTACACACTATCTAACTCCTGAATCTATAGCTATCCCATCGCCAGACAACTACCGACGCCAATTCAAGGCCTACTCTAGTGGTTCCATTCAATGGTTGGAGTACTTGGCCCAGGATAAAGATATTTTTATCCAACATGCTTTGAATCGGGGGGAGAAGGCTTTTGGGCCTTACCATGTAGATGGATACACACAGATTGACGGGGTTGAGACAGTGTATGAGTACAACGGTTGTTTCTTCCACGGTTGTAAATTATGCTTTGTCCCCCACACCTTGTGTGTCCTAACCCAAAAGACTTTTGGGGAAATGTACCAAGAGTTTCAAGACAAACTGAATTCTTTAAAGGCTACTTACGGGTTAAAAGTTGTGGTTTGTGGGAGCACGAATGGACAGCCCTCAAAAAGGCAGATCCTAGTGTTAAGGCCTTCCTTACCCATTATGACCCTCCAGAGCCCCTGGAACCGCGACAGGCCTTGTTTGGAGGCCGGACCAATGCTTTGACATTGCGTTATGTAGCTCAACCCGACGAGACAATAGGCTATGTAGA
This sequence comes from Oncorhynchus kisutch, assembly GCF_002021735.2. NCBI lineage: Eukaryota > Metazoa > Chordata > Actinopteri > Salmoniformes > Salmonidae > Oncorhynchus > Oncorhynchus kisutch. Next base: position 16,997,313 of record NC_034182.2, on the reverse strand, counting down.
TTTTACATCCCTATATCCTCATGTAATGAGTTCCTCATTCTATCCTATAGGGCATCCTGAAATTATTCACAGCGACTTTGACGAACCCCAAAATTATTTTGGTTTAATCAAAGCGACTGTCTACCCTCCTAGGGGGCTGTTTATACCTGTGTTGCCTTACAAGGGTCCTAAAGGAAAACTTTTCTTTCCCCTTTGTCGCACATGCTGTGAAAACCACAACCAGGAAAACCCCTGTGATCACACAGATCAAGAAAGAGCCCTGACCGGTGTATGGGTCACTGTAGAATTCTCTAAGGCTTTAGAGAAGGGGTATCGTGTGGCCAAAATCTTTGAAGTGTGGAACTTTTCCAGGAAATCAGACACACTTTTAAAGAGTACATCAAAACCTTCTTGAGATGCAAGCAGATGGCTTCAGGCTATCCTGCATCGGTCACAGATCAAGAAAGTAAAGACCAGTACATTCAAGACTACCATGACAGAGAAGGCATACTTCTTGACCCTGACAGAATAGAGGTCAACAAAACCAAAAGAAATGTGTCGAAATTGTACTTGAACTCCCTTTGGGGGAAATTAGCGCAGAGATGCAATATGCTAACAACTTCGATCATTAAAGACCCCGAAGAATTTTTGGAATTTGTTTTTTCGGACCAATACGAAATTTCACATTTTTCCTTCTTGAGTCAAGACATTGCCTTGGTGCAATGGAGGCGCCACCAAAAGTGGGTTCTACCCCCGGGTAATGTAAATGTGTTTCTTGCAGCATTTACCACAGCCTATGGCCGCCTTGAACTGTACACCCTCATGGAACAGCTTCAGAGGCGGGTTCTTTACCACGACACAGACTCTGTGGTCTATGTAAGCAAACCGGGGGATTGGACCCCCCCCACTTAGCAACTATCTTGGGGGTTTAACGAGTGAACTCGAAGAGGGTGACCATATTACAGAATGGTCCTCATGTGGTCCAAAAAGCTATGCTTTTAGGACTAAAGCCAATCACGTGGTGTTGAAAGCCAAAGGCGTGACTCAAAACTATGAAAATGCACCGCGTGTAAACTTGGAATCAATCACGCGCTTGGTCGAGGGGTTCGTAAAGGACAAGAATAGTGACTTGGAGATTTTGAGCTCCTACAACAAAATAGTGAGGGATAAAAAGGGGTTCCATCTAAGAAACGCACCACTCACTAAAAGATTCAGGGTAGTCTATGACAAGAGACAGCTATTGCCTGACGGTACCACATTGCCCTTTGGCTACTGACTTATGCTACAAGCCCCAGTGTGTCTTAAAGCTTAAGATATTATGACTGCTGTCGAGGGTTTTGACCCCCGTCTACAATTGCCTTTTTCAGCATTAATTGCAGGCCCTTCAAACAGTGGTAAAACTTTTTTTGTAAAAAGTATTTTAGAGAATTCTGAACATGTGTTATCTCAAAAGCCTGACAATATTGTATGGTGTTATTCATGTTACCAACCTCTGTATGATGAATTATTGAAGACAATAAAAATCAAGTTTGTTGAAGGAATACCCGATTCTCTGTCTGATGATGAACTTCTCCCCCCACATGTAAATAATCTGCTGGTTTTGGACGATATGCTATTTGCTGGTAGCGAACACCCTGAAATTGCACGAGCTTTTACCCAATATACTCATCATAGAAACCTGTCCGTGCTTTACTTGGTCCAGAATGTGTTTCACCAAGGTAAAAATAGTCGGACCATTAGCTTGAATGCCAACTACATGGTATTGTTTAAAAATCCTAGAGACAAACTGCAAATTAGCACTCTAGCTCAGCAGATGTACCCTGGACGGAAATCATACTTTATGGAGAGCTATGAGGACGCTACCAAAGAGCCATTTTCTTATTTAATCGTGGATTTAAAAGCAAATACTCCAGAACACCTTAGGCTACGTACAGGGCTGTTTCCGGGGGAGAGGCCTGCTGCATACCTTCCTAAAAAGTAAACGCTATGTCTCTGCGTTTAAAAAGAAACCTCCCCCTCTTGAGAAGGCTAGTGGGTTCTACAGCTAAAGAACGGAAGGCCATCTTGGGTCGCTGTTCTTCAGATCTCATATTAGCCCTATGTGAGATTGCTTTGAATCTTCTCAAAGGACGCATTCCACTCACCCTGAACCAATTGAAAAAATTAAGGAGACAAAAGACAGCGATCAAACTCTTTGCCAATAAAAGGGCCAGTCTTCAAAAGAAAAGACATAGTATACAACAGTCTGGGGGTTTTCTTCTACCTTTACTCAGTATAGCCGTGCCCTTCATCACCAGCCTTATTGCGGCCAGACGTGGGGGTTGAACACGTGGTGTGATGGCCACTAAAATGTACTTGGTGCCTCAACAAGAGTTGGATAGACTTAAAAAACAAATGCAGGGTCCTGAAGATATCAGACAAACAGCGGAAAATGATTTGGATACGGCCATGAAGGATGTTTTGAACCGAAAAGGATTGAACCCCTATGATAAGATTCAAAAATACACAAACCTAATGCAAAGGTATTTGACTCGGGTAAAGCAAGGGGAGAGAGAGACTAACCATTTAACCCTTTCCCTACCGGACCCTTTAACAGATGTCGAACCTAACGATAGCCATGCCCCTGTAAGGCCTGTACCGTCGATCTTACCTAGTGGAGATAATATGTCGGGTGAAGCTCAAATGCCATTTGAAGATAAAGTTATGCATGACCTACTGACACATGTGCCTTTACGTAACAGGAAGAATGTTAAATACATTATGAACAAGATAAAAGACTCAAAGGGGATAGCTGCTTGGAACGACTCTGGAGAGTTTATCCTTCAGGGCTCTGTGGTTAGGGGGTCCCATATGCAGGACTTGCTTAAAAGTACCACGGCTGCCCACAAGGTTGCTGATGACCGAAGGCCTCCCGGCTGGCGTCAGTTTCTTAAGGCCCTGGCAATCCTCAACATCCCCCTCTCCGGTGTACCCAACCATAAGCTTCGTCAACAGATTCAAGCTTTAAAACAAAAGCCTTCAACGAGATACAGCACCCCTAAAGATGCCCCAACGACACCGGCCCCATATGAAAGTGATGATGCTAACTCATTTACTCCCATGAACGTCTCAGGACCTTTTCCTAAACCCGATCTCTCGGCGTGGTTAGACTTTTGAAAATGACTTTTGAATGACTATGATTAAATTCAATAAATTTTTTATTTGAAAAATAAGCAAGTTAACATTTGTGGCATTCTTGAAACATATGACGTGAGCATACGCCTTGATTACGCGTTCTTAAAGGACACACATTTGAACACTTTTGATATTTTCTAACAAAACAAGATACAAGGTTATCATTACTTCTTAAATCATCCTTATAAAGAGACATAACATCTTCAAAAGAAACTCCCCGGGCTCTTTGGCACAGGTAAAATACACAGTGGTGACCGCATGTAGTGGAAAGGTTATCTTGCACTTGTTTGATGTTGTAGTAGATCTTTGTACCGTTTAGGGTCAAAAAATCTTTAATAGATTTAGGGAAATGTGAAAAACCGGGGGGAAAGCCATAGGAATCAAAAAAAGTTGAGATTTTTCGTCCACCTTCCTGTTCTAATGTCATAGCTAGCCAATGTTCACCAGGCATGTGTTTAGGATGGGTATTGACAATAAACATTGCAGGCCTCTCAGACCATATCTCAATAGGTAATTCATCACAAGCCAACACTCCACAAAATTGTTTTCCAATCAAGCGGCTCATGAGCCCGTCAAACTCTTGGGTATTCATGTCTTTGTTCAAAGGTCTTTAATAATAATCCACTAAGACCTGTCTTCGGGCATTCACTTCCAAGATTGAATCAGAGCATGCGTAAACAATCATGCTAACTGTACAGGCTAAAGGTGTACGGAAACGCATTTCCAGCCTGAGGTTACCTTGGGACACCACAGACAGATTTCCTGAGGTGTCATCATCAGGTGATAAATTGAAAGCATACAATGTGTAACCCTCTGCAAAATCATTTCTGTCAATAGGTAAAGAGAGATCTTTTAGATGTCGCCCTGTAGCCAGGAATAGATTGTAAAATTCTCGCACAGATATGTTGTTATTAAATTGTGGTTGGAAAGCCTTCGCCGGAACCTGACGTCCGTCCTGACAGAGCGCTACATACTCTGCATTGAAGTGCTGAAAATTAAAGTTTTTTTAATCTAAACTGCCCGTATTAGAGGCGTGATCAACCAGACCTATAACCACATATCTAGGTAAAGGGCCTAGAAATAGGTTTTCTTGACTGCAGATTCTACTGCCCACAGGTATGCTAAAGGTTTTCATGGTAATTCTTTGGAGAGGGTAAAGGGCATTTCCTTTCATCAAAGCATGTGAGTGACCCAGGCGCACGGCCGGAGATACAGATACTTTTTTAATAAAAAGGGTTGCCCCCAACACTTTCAAACTAAAATCCCCGTCTTGGGGAGACATCAGGCAAAAATCATCCTTGGCCCTGGTTAATTTTAATCTTAAATCAACCGAATTTAAGAGTAACCGTTCTTGAAAGAAAATGTCAGAGTGTATAGGGCCTAGCAAATGAAACTCTCGAGATTCGGCGCAGTAGCGAGCTCGTGCCGCTAGTCCTTTGTTTGCACCGGTGGAAGGGTCTGTCGATTCCATAGAGGCTCCTGCAGTATCCTTGCTAAACAGCCCGGCGCTAAATTGGGTTTTGAGAGTGTCTTCGGAGTAGTTTAGTAAACACTCCATGATGGCTCTATAAGGGTATGTAGCGCTGCTTTGACTGATTAGGCGTTCACCCAAAGTCACATCAACTTGGGAGAAAATGGTGGCCAAGGGGTAATTAATGAGACTCACTTTGGCATCGTCTGCAATATTAGACCCATCTCTTTTGGTCACTTTTAGACGTAAATGCACCAAGGTGTTGTTGAGGTCCAGATAGTTGTCACCATGGCCTGGTATGAAAAATTCGATAGGCCCGTTATCGGTAATAGCAGAGAGAGGGGCTATCTCCACATAACTGGATCTATCTATTGAATGCTGCGTTAACGGTGCCGTGAAAAGATCAAGTTCTGTCTTTATAGCTTCAGAGGACATTCGATGTAAAAGAGCCATGTCACTTATTCTTTTAGAAAATACTTCCTAGTATTCTTTTAGCCTGTTTTGGTACAGACCTCCTCACTTTACCCCGTCTTTGACTTACTGAGGTTCTTTTAACAGTTAACCGTCGCTTTTTAGGTGCCGGCCTACGCCTTAAACCAGGGGGTCTCTTTTTTGGCCTTCGAGACAATATCATAAGCCCCGAGCCTTCTTGATGCTCCACCTCTGGTGACGCCCTTCGGGTCATAGCATTGGCTACAACCTCACTTACTATATTTTTAGCCGCTGATTTTAAATGTGGTTTGGCTATGCTGAAGCCTCTCTTCATAAACGGTAAAACCATCCTGAAGAGGTTACGGAATATACCTCCTATCCCCGAACCATACATTGTCGGCGCTCCATGATATCCTGGTAGTCCATTACCCACTTGATCCACATAGTATGAAACATAACGGTTAGGGTCGAGCTGATGGTGCTCCATAACACTTTTATTTGTATTATGTTTATAAATATAATACAGCTATTATATATGTAGAGAGGTTTTGGTGGGTCTAAAGTGGAGTTTTACAATCGTTTTACCATAAGTAAATTCAATGTTTTCGTTCTGATCCGTTTTAAGCTCAACCAGAATGTTTTCAATATAGTTCTTGCTGACATGTACGTAGTGCGGCTTGTCATAATTGACAGTGACGATGTCCCCATCCTTGCCGTCTATATGAACTGTTCGCAGGAGGGGCACACAGCTGTCTCCGACCCTTTGATAGGTTATGATGTCGGTATAGACAAATATGTTGTAAAAGCCTGCATGTATATCCGCAGGGAATGGGAATAATTTATCGTTCACATACGTCCATTTATTGGGACCCATCCCCAACATGTAGGATAAATTACCGCTGGTCTTTATACCTCCGTTAGCAGGCCCTGAGATTTGTATCCTTTTATGGATTGGATTGTAGAATAGGAATATTTCCATCTTGTTCAGGGTTAGGTGTTCATTCAACTCTGAGACGATCCTGTCGACGGTTCTATAGAAACCTTTTTTAAGCTTAATAAGTTTCGCAGGTTCCGAGAACCTTTTGCAATAAAAATCACGGTCCTTAGCTTTGATATTATACCAACTATGGGGGTATGTAATCTCGCTGAGACCTACTTCCCAAGCCTCTGATAACTCTATAGGCTTTGGAAAATTGGTTGTATACTTCGAACTCTGATTATTACGATATATCTGTGCCGACGCATTACTGGGGAGAGTCAGGTAGAAGCCGCTGTGTTCCATGATGCCCAACTGTGTACACGCGAATGATGCGCTAGTTATCATGACTAGGGGTTTAAATTAAGCCCCGTTGCCTCCACCACATCCTGCTCCAATACCCAACTGTTGAACTTTTGAGGCCAGTTTTTCCAGCGGACCAGCAACCATTTTTTACCCTTTTCTCTCTTCTGATCTAGAATCTCCTCCACGTGAAAGACTTTGTCTTTACCCAACTGGACCTTCTGTAATTCCTTCTCATAAAAAGATCCCTCTATAAGATCCCCGTCATAATCTTTTAATTTGTAGACCGGCGGAATGCGTGGCAGACATTCGGTAACGGTAAACAACTCCGAGCTAAAGCCTTGTTCGTATTTTTTATCGAAAACACCCCTCAACTTTGATATACGCACCAAGTCACCCACTAGGAATTTAAAAGTCATTTTTTTCTTACGGCGAAGTGGGAACAAACCATACATATTTTTAAAGACTTGAAAAGAGTTTTCCGAAGAGACCTCCGAGGGCTTCATACGTATAGTCTTATGGTAGCTGTGGTTGTACCCGTTTACTAAATCCTGAACTATGTCTGTATATCGGTTGGTGTTGTGAGCTGTAAAATAGCGCCACATCCGCTCTTTCAAAGTCCTATTAAAGCGTTCCACAACCGAAGCTTTCAAATCAGAGCCTGTAGCAAAATGTACTATATTATACTTATTCATTAGCTTCTGAAATGTTTTATTAAAAAATTCTTTTCCGCCATCCGTCTGCACTTTCTTGGGGGCGCCTCCTGCCTTCAAGATCGATTCAAAGGCCCTGGTCACCTCTGCCCCGCTCTTATTTTTTAACACCCTTACATAGGCTAATTTAGAGAAAATATCTATAACCGTTAGCATGTAGCGATTTCCATCATTTTTATCGGCAAGGGACTGCATGTCACATAGATCCGCCTGAAATTGGGATAATGGATGCGTAGAAAAAACTCTATTTCTTGGAAAATGTTTTCTTACAGGTTTATGTAGAGTGTAGGCATCTTGCTCTGATAACCATTCATTCACTTTAGCATCGCTTAACAGACTACCTGTTTCTTCGACTATAGCTCTCTGTAAACGCTCTTTACCCCCATAAGACCCGGGGTTAGAGGGATTATAATATATGTTTTTCAACAGCTGCTCAGCCATCCTTCTTGCCTCTCTGAGGTACAATAACTGTAATGAGCCACTTTCATATAACGACAACATTTCAGTTTGTGAATTTTTATTTTAAGAATGCAACAATTATTACGTATACAGACAATTCAGGATTTGTTGCAAGATACAAGTCCCCGTTTTCTCAACAATCACAGCATGCAACACCCTGTATATATTGTTTAGATTTACAGGTTTGTTTCGCTGAATTTTTAAAACACACACGTCTGATATATAAGTATATAAACAACAAATATGATACACATTCACATTAAAGGGTGGTTCAAACAAATAATGTAAAATCTTAGCCAAAGTTATTTCTAGTTCTTCAGAATCCTCAACAAGCCTTGATACCATATGTGACCATTGTAAACTCTCGCCCGTATGTCGGACATGTTTCATGATTTGCTCCATTTTTAACACACGCTCTACAATAACCCCTGTATTGTGGGTTGTGTAGAACTTTACATTGTTCACTTTATTTTCAATAATCTGATGCATAACATTTGTAAGGTCTCTCAAAAGAAAAAATGTATTTATTCGCTCAAACATCGTAGACACATAGTTACCCATAGCTCTAAATAAACAAAATGTCACTCGGTCTCTTGGGATTTATTGAGCCAGAAAAGCATCACATCAGCCACCACAGCTTCCCTGTATTTGTTGTCGTCCACCAGGGTGTGTCGGATTTCTTTGAGTTTCTCATGGATGAAGATGGCCTCCTTCAGTTCATGTAGGAAGGCTTCGGTTACCCCGTAAACTCTAGGGATAGACGGCGCAATACCCATAGACTCCAGGGCGATGACCAGCGCTGGTATAAAACGGCAGGACCACAGTCTTTTCACCAGCTCCTCAAAATGATTGAAAAAGTAGTATCTAGGAGGGTCGTAGAGGCAAGGATGACGACGCTGGCTGGGATGATTGATCTCACAGCCGATGCATTTTTCTCGTATATATTCGCCAATCACCACGTTTAAAAGTGTAGCTACAGAGGCCTTGATTGTATCCACAAAAATAGTACTGGCCACCCCATCAAACACATCCTCAGGCTGGGTAAATGTCGGGGGTGTCACGGGTCTTGCCAGGGGTGCGTAGAGTGTAGGGCTTCGTGGCATAGAGTCTTTAGTGTCGGGCCCCCATGACGTAGTGGCTTCCTCGTAGATGGTCTGGAGATCCATGGTGTATGCTGAAATGAAGAACTGGCTGCTTTTTTTCTTTTTATTGTAGAACAAGGCAATTGGGTATCTGGGGGGCGGGGTTAAAGCATCCGCTTACTTAGTTTTCTTCTGACGCTGTATCTTCTTGAGGCTCTTTTGCATCGTAATCTTTACGATTCGTATATATTATGCACTTCTTTAAATGAACAAGGCTCTGACGCTGTTGGCTCTGTACAAAGAGAGCATCCAACGGTTGCAACATTTTCAATTCCAGTACATCCCAACTCTTAAAAGGAATAAGCAGACGCAGTCGGGTATCCCCAGTCAGGCCACCACCCCTAAGGTTGTGGTTTCGGATTGCCTCGGTGCCGATATAGAACTCCACGCTGCCGCACGGTCGGCCATTCTTTCTTTGTATTTTCACCCTGTGAAATATTTGTCCTGAGGAGTCCGGGGTACCTTCCCAACGGGTCTCGTGGCCCGTGAACACACTATACCCCTTGGTGATAAGGCTCAGTTCAGGACACACAACCTTGCGAAAAACCGACCAGTCTTCAACACCATATTCCAAGCCTACAGTCTGGTCTGTATATTCTTCTCCTTCATCTACCGTATAGAGGGTCACTCTACAGGCCAGGTAATCAAACCGATACCCCCACTGCTGGCCATTAGACATCAACACTTGATCTGTCAGAGCATTTGCTGGCGGTATTTGGGTTCTATACACATTTAAAAAACGTTTTTTTGGCGCATCATATATTGCTGGTTGATACTTTGCCCTTGCTCTATGGGCAACCCGAGGGCCTGCTTCAGTTGTTACCGTCATCACTTGTTTGGTACCGATCCCAAATTCCATGGTTATTCTTAAGATCTTGTGCACTCTTAAACAGGTATTGTTCAGGCGCTTTATAAGGGGCATTAACCAACCCAAACCGTGAGAAACAGTAACAGGTTGACCTGACACATGGTCACTTACTCAACCCTGGGCATGCACCCTTCTACATGACATAGGGTCATAAATCATTACATAGGGTCATAAATCAGGCTTGGGTCATCAATCATTAACGGCCTGTCAAATGGACCCTTACTCACCCCATAGCCCCCACCTAACCAGGCTTGCCTGACCAGAAGACATGCACACGTCATCACTACATAGGGTTCACATAGCGTTCACATAGGTTCACATAGGGTCATCAATCAAAATTTTGACACGTGACATCTACTTTAATCTCTCTCCTAGTTAAATAAAGGTAAATAAAATAAAAATGCCTAACCTTAAGGATTTGGCTTAGAACAGGTAAAATAACACTACTATGTGCTTTTAACATTTTAATTCTGTAATGTTTTTCAAAATACATAAATTGTGCTGTATATCTCATTTGTTTAGTAGCGTGAGTGAGTTGAGATATAGGCCGAGGTGGAGTTAGGCTAAATAAAGGGATTCAAAGACAAATGTTGGAAATTCTTTAGCTTCAACACCAACATTCTAATAAGCTGTTGAAATTTATTATTCATTGTGGCAATTTTACTGAACTGAATTGAATCAAGCGGTGAAATAAGGTGCACTGAAACAGAACAGACCATAGGAATATAATTTTAGAGAGTTAATCATGCTTAAGGCGGATTAGTTAATTGGATTGTAGGGTTCAAATTTAAAAGCAGGCTTAAATGAAGATACTATGAAAATAAATCAAAATGCAATGGAAAGTGAAGAA